>NW_028012950.1:0-11618 GCF_054177405.1 Leptonychotes weddellii
AGGGTCAGAGGGAGAAGCAGACTCCCTGCCGAGCAGGGAGCCCGACGCGGGACTCGATCCCGGGACTCCAGGATCATGACCGGAGCCGAAGGCAGTCGCCCAACCAACTGAGCCACCCAGGCGCCCTCACACAGTATTTTTAAGTTGTCAGCTGTACAGCTGGACTTTATATAGGCAACGAACAAGTGCTTCTCTGTACCTTTATTTCCCTGAAACACACAAATGCAAAAATGCCAGAACTCCACCCACATTCCAAGGCAGGGCACATTCTATAGCAAATACCCAAAATGAATTCTGCTGTATTTTCCCTGCTGGTGAATCAAAATAAAAATTAAAAAAAAAAAAAAAATTTTTTTTCCGTACGTCCTACAGAATAAAATAAAACCATTTGACACGTTGCCCCCACCAAAATATAGAAACTATGTTTAAATGTATAGAGATTCTAGCTAACATCAAAAGGAATTTAGTTCTCGGGGAGCCTGGGTGACTCAGTCGATAAGCGTCTGCCTTCGGCTCAGGTCATGATCCCGGGGGCCTGGGATCGAGCCCCGCATCGGGCTCCCTGCTCAGCGGGAAGCCTGCTTCTCCCTCTCCCACTCCCCCTGCTTGTGTTCCTGCTCTCGCTGTGTCTCTGTCAAATAAATATATAAAAATATTTTTTTAAAAAGGAATTTAATTCTTGAATAGCAAGTGTCTAGGATCTATGAGTATGTTTCTTCCATTAAATTGGTACCATCACAAAAGAGAACCATCTTAGATACAGGCAAAAACAAAAGCTATAGAATTCTTGGATTAAGATTCCAGGTCCCAAAAATAGGCCTTCATAGTATCTCAGCTGTCTGAGGTCTTCAGGGCATCTAACAAAATATGGAGGAGTCAGGGGTCGGGGCATCTTTTCTTGAACTGACTTCTGGCTCACTGCATTGTGATGGAGCGTAAAGAACCTGAAATGTTTTAATACATATTTTAAAAAATCATTAGGGGTACTGAGGAGAAGCCTGGAACTCTGCTTGGAGGCTGGTGTTGGGTCAGAAGAGGTCTTGGTAATAGCCTTGTCTTTTTCCCTAGGCTCAGTGCAAAATGGCAGTCCAATCCTAGAAAGACCACAGCTCTGGTCTCCAGAGGCCAGATTTTTTTCATGCACGATTCAGATCACTTTGACCAGTAGCTTGCCTTTATCACTCATTATTTGATAGAACTTCAAGGCGTAGATGTTGATGGTTTAAAGCAGGCTGGGGCCTTTAATCTGCTGTCAAAGTCCGATAAAGACCATTTCTCATCTTCTGGGTATAAACTAACAAATGAAAGCTGGAATTTTAGTTGTTAAAAGCATTAAATCAGGTTTAAAGACCTACTTTACTCAGCCTAAAGAATTTTACATATGAATTTACCTACTCTTTCTCTGTCTCCCAATCAACTAACAGCTTTCTCTTCTCCTAAAAGTTGCTTTTTATTTTAAAGTAGACTTAGGAGTAATAAGCTTCCTTGGGCTGATCTACGTCCCAGTGCCTGGAACCCAGGAAAAACCCCACAGGTACACAATTCTAATGAACTGAAACAGAAAGATGCTTCTGTGGCAAAACAAACAAACAAAAAAATAGTGGAAAAAAAAAAAAGCAGACATTTCAAACACAAGCGTTGCCTAAACCACTCCCTTTTCCATTGACCCAGAAGTGTTTTAATAATAAAGCCCATCTGACCCAAATTTGAAAGACAACTCTCCAGTTACCATCACTTTTCCAACAGAGTAAGAAATTACCCTGTTACGGCGTCCAACAGCCTGAACTGACCTCGTCTGGTTAAGCCTTCTCATGGGTCTACGCTGAGCTTAGGCCTGACCACTGTGATTCAAAATACCTGCCAGGAAACTGAACATCTCCCACATGGCCTCAAAGGGAACCAGCAAGAAGAAGGGCCTACCAGGCCTTCTTAAATGCCCCCCAACATGCACCATACACTCTGAACGTCCATCTTGCTTTCATCTGGCTGCTGGAACCATGTATGGCCCAACTACTTACTGAGTACAACGCTGTCCTGTACCTAAAAACCAGACAGCAAGGACAAATGATGGACCATCATCAGTGTTTGGATGACCCACGAATCTCATGAGAACAGCAGAGATTTTAATGCTGCAAAATATTTTACCCCTAGACCATATGTCTATTCTAACACTCTGTTAGTCATCAAGCATTTTCTGTTTGCCTACAACGTGCCCATCCATCATAAAGACTAGAAGAGTCTTTCCAATACATGAGTCTCGATTACTACAAAGGCAGAGGAAATGAACATTTTCGATGAAGGGAATCATTTTATTCAATGAAAAACTGGCTTGTATAAACACTTCCCTTTTCTTCTTGAAAGCATCCTACTAGAAAAGGTAGAGGGTATTTGAGGCACAAATACAGGAATTCTGTATTTTCAAAAGACTAGATTTTTTTTCAAACTCTAACCCAAAGCAGAGCAAAGGCTGTGGATTCTGTCCTGTCTCAGTCTTGCTAACAGAGGAGGAGACAATTACGGGGAGGAATGGGAGAACAGGCATTTCAGAATCACAGCCACGTTCGACCCAAGTATGGTCATCACAACCCTGTTCTTTATGGGTTTGGGACTTATTTCTAAACTTGGCAAATGAAGCCTCATTGTCCCAAAGAATCATTACTGCCTTTACCCTAACCCAAACTAAAAACATTTGCATGCATTTTGTATTTTAAATCATCACTCCCTGCCCACTTTCTTATTTGAAAATCAAATAGAAGTTCAGAGACTAACACTTGGTCAGAGTTAAGGATTCAGAAAGAGAAACACTTTTTGTTGTTGCTACAGACACTCTCATCTCATAAATGCTGTGTCTAATTTAGCATTTCCACAAAATGCGATGGCGTTAAGAATGAAGACCCAAAAAAGGCCGCTCACGATAAGAAAGAAAGGAGAGAAAAATATATATATTGCCATTAAGGGAGGGAAAATTACGTTATTTAGGGAGACAGCAAGAAAAACTAAAACACGAAGTTATCTGTAAAGTCCTAAAACGATAGCTGTAGGCAACAAGATGCCGAAAAAACTTTCAGTATCTGTCGAAATGGTACAGTTCTTCCAGAGCAGCTAAGGAGATTCACATTCTCGCTCCTTTGAGCTGAAGCTGGTACCTGGGCAGGTGACAATTATTTCCCCATTACGTACTTCAGGAGTGTGATGATTTAAAAGGAGCTCAAGATAAAAGAGACAAGAAGGAGAGAATCATGACTCTAGCCGATTCTCACGACAACTCACATCTCCTCTTATTTCATTAAAAACCAATGAGCCCCATAAAATAAGTTTCAGTCTGTCTCATAGAAAATGTCAGGTGAAGCGAGAGCACGGAAAAAATGAGAAAGTCAAGTGGCGGGCTTTTGAGCTTCACACTTCGCGGGGCTGTTGAAATGAGTGACAAAGACCTATTCTGTCCAGAAATCCCCCACTTTATTTTTAAGCCTGGAAACTGGTTAGTCATATCTATACAGAACACTTCCTGTCCAGGGCACGATGATGGCAACGAGTTGCCGAGTTTAGTAGCTGCTTACATTTCGTCAATTGAGTCATTCATGGAATAAAAAACTGCATCGAACATTAAAAAAAAAAAAAAAATCTGGCGAACTGAAACTTTTAAAAGATAGACAATGAAAACAGGTTTGACTGTGTCACAGAGTCGAGATACATGGTGCCAAGAAGCAAAAAAAAGAAAGAAAGACAGCAACAGACAATATGACTCTACGAGACTATTTGCTGGTAGTTTCTGGGCTGTTCTAGCACCACCACCAAATATAACACTTCTCCCACTCCCACCCTTTAGATTAATAGTGCAATTGATATCCCACATGTCCATTTACAAAAACATCTGTAGACTGTAGACTCTCTCAAGGAACCAAGCAACAGCAACCTCATCAATATATTCCTTTTTTCTCTCAATACGGTCTACTGATATTTGAAAGGAAGGACCACTGGAGAAGTTTACAAAAACAAGAAGGCAGAGGAGGACTAAAATGCAGATCGGGACCAGAAACTTTCTTGACGGGTCTAACGCCATCACGTGACATTTAAGAACGTGTGTTTGGGAAAGAGAGGAAAACAGGATGGTCCAGAAGGACCTTATCCCCGGCCACCCTCATCTCCCAACAGCAATTATAATTTTACTCTGATTAACCCTTATGCATGTTGCCACCAGCCAGCTGAAGTTACAGGGCCGAGAAACACAAGGAGCTGCTCCCCTCCCTGGAGCCGGAACCCCAGGCACAGAGGGGGGCAACCCCAAAGCATGCTGGGACCGAGGGCAAAGGCAGGAATGTCAAGAAGTCGCCCCTGTGCTTCTGGGGTTATCAGTCTGACCATCAAGTCAGCTATGGTCGAGTGAGCCAAATAATCTAAACCAGTCCTACCCATAAAAACCCTCGTTCTGAAATCCTTCGGCGAGCCTGCTTCCCATCAGCCTTGTGAGTTGGCTGACCCCCTCCCTGCCCCCGGACTGAGGGGGTGACGGCTCTCTGCTCCTCCAACAGCCACTCACCAAAAGGCCCGCCGGCCTTCCAGAAAAATGGATAGCATGGTACAGCAGGCAGCTTCGAAATGGTTCCCGCAGGCTGCCCTGACTGCCCTTGGCTAATCCATCATCTGCCCTGTGCAAGCTTTTTGGGGAAATCGTTTTTATAACCCAGCAAGAGTGTCACTAGAAATCCAAGCCAACACAGCACAGCCCTGGCTTCGGACGGGCCCCCGATTTAGCAGCTGGAAAGGCGGCTGCATTCCTCACTGTCACTTCCTCGTTTATGGGCCCGGCACGAATCCCACCCACCCGGGGAGAACTGCGGAGCTCGTGGGTCCTCCACACGCCACTGTTTCCCCGGCCTCCAGGCCTCCAAGTCGGCCTCGTTCTGGGGGGCGGGGGGCGGGGGGCGGGGGAGAGGCTCGGCCTCACACCAACTGTGAACTCAGACCAAAGAGACCGCTGAAACAGCGTACCCCATGATCTCTGTTACACGGCTGCTCACCTCTCTCCTTTTGCCCAAGTTTTTGTTTCTTCTTCTTTTTGTTTCTTTTTTTTATTCCAGAGTTATTTCCTTACTCCTCCCTTCCTGCCTCTCCACTCGCCTACCCCTTCCCTGGGAGGCTCGCATCAGGCCCAGATCCCACCCTGCGTCTCCCACCCCCACCCTCCTCACACCACTCCCATTCATCATTTCTTTCTCATTGTGCCCTTGAAATTTTGAAACCTGCCCAATGGCCACTCCCTCCCCGATCCTCGCTCTTGTGGTTTTCCAGCAGCCTTCTCCTTCCCGCTCAGTAGGTACTCTTAACTCCTTGAAAACTCCCCCAACAGACTCCTTCTTTATCATCTCCTTTCTCCAGAAAACTGGAGTCCAACGTTTAGGGGTAGACTTGGCGACCCTTTTTTCATTCCAGTTATTTTGCAACTGGCTTCATTTTCATTTTAACCCTCAAGAGGTGAAATGGTGTTATAAGCCCTTTAGGATCAGGAGAACAGTCGGGGCACTAGTATCTTACTTTTATCAAATAACTTTACAGAAGGAAAAAAGTCCCTTGGGACGAGCCCACCCTTCCACGCTTTCTACAGAATGTGAAATGGGGACTTTGTCAGGTGAATATGGTAGGCAGGCCTCGGATGGGCTCTGTCTTTGGGTGTCATTATAAGCCTCCTTATTCACACAGCACCTGCCAAGGGAGGCTGTCCCATCAGACACAAGCAGCCTCTTGGGGGCTCTCAGAGGGGACGAGCATATTTCCATCACTGTGACAGCTGCTTGCCACCTCAGGAGAAACACAAAAGTTTCTCAGCAAGGCTCAACTAATGAGTGTGGCCCAAATCCTATTTACTATGTCTAAGACTAAAGCCCGAAGAGTTCTCGTTCATCTGTCAAATCTAGGGTGTCCCTGGCAAACACACCAGCAGTCTCCTGACGTGCCCTCACCGAGACAAGACAAAGGGTTGGGGAGGCAGGGGAGAGGACGTGAAGGTGAAGGGGAGGTGAGAAACAGTTGCTAAGTCTCAGACTGGCCAACGCTTCTTCCTGGTGGGAAGGGCCAGATTAAGTTTCCTGCCAACACTCACCTGTCAGCCTCACGCACCAGAGCTGACTGTGCAGGATGCCACAGAGACAGGGTGGAGGTGATGGGGAGCAAGAAAAGGATCTGGGGGTGACTAAGACTTGAAGGCGTGCACCAGTGGAGATGCTGAACGTCCCCCTTCCTTAGGAGACCGGGCACCTGCTCCCAGCTGGGGCAGTCAGCCTGCGCCCCACATGCGTCCCCTCATTCCTACTCAGTATCGGCTGGATGCTCACGATGTGTTCTCATCCCTTAGCAGATGAGATCTTAGGCTCCCAGCTTTGCTGAGGCCCCAAAGAGAAGGCGGCAAAGCAATCATCTTCAGGACCTCTCCTTAGACATCGCCGTCACTGTCCCTGCCGGCTCTCATCCTCCTGGCTTCCAAAGCCTGGTTCTCTCCTTGTCTCCCTCCTCCCTCTTGAGCTACTCCTTATCTGTTTCTTTTACAGGTTGCATTTACCTCTTTCCTCTGTCAAAGGGGGGTGTTCTCAGAGGCGAACCCCATGGCCCAGACCCTATATCCCTTTAGCGTTTCCCTGAGAGATCAACTCTCCTCTTCTGGTTGGATATCACACACTGCTGTCCAGGCTCCTTTACTCAGGCTCAGTCCTGCCCTCCAGACCAACCCGTGGCTCTTACCAGCTTGGTATTCCTAAAACACTACATTGCATCTGCCCTCTTCCAGCTCAAACCCTCTCCCCGCCCCATTTCCCGTACAGTAATCCCGTTTCTCTCCTAGGAGGGATCTTGGGCATGCTTCAGTCTA
This sequence comes from Leptonychotes weddellii, assembly GCF_054177405.1. Taxonomy (NCBI): domain Eukaryota; kingdom Metazoa; phylum Chordata; class Mammalia; order Carnivora; family Phocidae; genus Leptonychotes; species Leptonychotes weddellii. The sequence goes on from NW_028012950.1 coordinate 6,863, forward strand.
TCATCATGCCTGCACTTTCCTAATGAGGAAACTGAAGTTCAGAGACACTGATCAGTGACTAAAGGTTGCACAGACAACCAAGGGCAAGGTCAGGAGTAGAAGTGGTGTCCTGACTCCTGGAGCCTTGTCTGTTACTCAGTGTCCCTCTGGGCAGCCCAGCCTCTCTCTGGCCCCATGTACTGCTGCAACATGGCCCACCAATGCCTTCCAGTTCATGAGCCCTCCACTACACCCTGCTGTAAACCTCCTTCCTTCAGTATCCTCGCCTCTCCTCTTGCCCAAAGGGCCTAGCTGAAGTCCTAGCTAACTCCTCTGTGAAGTCACTACTGCCATGATGATGTGTGGTGAATACTCATCCTTGTGCAGTACTCATCCTAAGCTCCCCGTCATGTACGCTCTCCTATAAACGCACATGTGCTGTGTAGGATCCCTGACCCGAAGTCCTTTGAGGGCAGTGCCCTCCACACACACACACACACACACACATCTCTGCTACCCCAGGCCCCACAGAGGAAGTTCTGACTCAGTCAACATTTGTTGCTATGAGTCTCTGAGGCCCAGTGATGAGGGAGAAAGGCTGACTCTGGAAGCAGGACTCTACTGGACTGTCCATGGCACACGGAACAGCCTGTGCTTCCGGGGACACCTCTGGTCCCCAGCTCCTCAGCCTAGTTGAGGAAGCCAACAGAAGAACACAAAAACCTGGGCCGGGGGAGCTGACATCAAGCAGAGAGGACATGTCACTCTGGAAGGAGAGTTCATGAGCTGCTCATTCTCCTCTTGACAGTCAACCAGGACTTGGCCAATAAGGCTCCAGGAGCCTAAAGCTGTCATGGTCACTCAGGGCCTTCTGCTTAGTGGCCTCTTTGCTCCACCGTTTCCTTGGGAGAAACTCTGCTCCCACTTCTTTACAAAATGAAATCTGGTCACTGCAAACCTGGAGAGTGTATTCCCACGTCAGCGCGCAGACGATCCTACACACGCAAACCCCAAACCCCCACCCATCTTCAAAACCATAAACACCGCAAGGTACCACCCAATAATACCACAGGCTTTGCTGAGTCTTACAGATCCCCCAGAGCAGCGCTCCAGACATTTACTGCCCACTCAGCTGTCAATCACTCAGGACGCACAAACTCTTCTTCAAGGATCTCAAGCTCTAAGAATGAGATTTAAGTAATTGCTCTTTCAGGTTTCCTGGTCAGCAGCAGGGGGGAGCAGTGGGTGGATTCCCAGACCCCACCAGCCCCGCGGGGCACGTGGTACTATGACCACACGTCAGGTGTCTGAACGCTTCCCACCCACACACAAGCACACGTTCTCCCCAAGGAAGAGCGCCCCTGCCCAGCCAGCACCCTCCACAGCTAACTTTCCTCAATGATGTTCTTCTCAAAGGAATGAAAACAAATGAGCTCACTGCTTAATTGCCTCTCCCTTGGTCTCCCACTTTCTAAGCCAGGGACTGACTAGGAACTATTTGCGGAACTAAATCTTATCTCAAGATGCCTCCTCCTCGTCCTCACCTGATCCTCTCCCAAGTTCCACTTAGGAGAAGGTGAAATAGGAAACCTCCATGTGTTCGACCACTCCCCTTAGGTTTTGTAAATTCCGCCCCCCAAAGCTGGAGGTCTGTCCTGCCTTAGAGAGATCTCATGCACAAATCCAGGATGCGAAAACCTGGGTCTGCAAAACTTCTTGTTTGCCCAACAGGCATGAGGGTGGCGACGTCGAGAGGGCCTGGACTTCACCTCTCTGGGCCTCAGTTCTGCACCTCTCTCTTTTTTTTTTAAGATTTTATTTATTTATTTGACAGAGAGAGCGAGAGAGGGCGCACAAGCAGGGAGAGCGGGAGAGGGAGAAGCAGGTTTCCTGCCGAGCAGGGAGCCCAATGTGGGGTTCGATCCCAGGACCCTGGGATCATGACCTGAGCCAAAGGCAGACGCTTAACCAACTGAGCCACCTGGCGCCCCTGCATTTCTTAAAATTAGAGGTAAGATAAAAGAGCGTGCAAAGTTACTTTTAACTCTAAACCGTGGTGATTCTAACTTGTGTTTGTAGGGGAATCATTCTAATTACAAAGTCTTCTTACTGCAGATCTTCCTGAAATATTACAGATAGACATAATGAGTAGATTTCTTTTTTTTTTTTTTAAAGATTTTATTTATTTATTCATTAGAGGGAGAGGGAGAAGCAGGCCCCCAAGGAGCAGGGAGCCCGATGCAGGACTCGATCCCAGGACCCTGAGATCATGACCTGAGCCGAAGGCAGACGCTTAACCATCTGAGCCACCCAGGTGCCCCATAATGAGTAGATTTCTTAAACATTCAGCTCACACTATCGTTTTAGGCACAACCCACTAAATGAAGAGAGGTACACAACCACGCTCACCTCCTTCTTTTCCAAGTTGTCAGCATCTTCCTCGTACAGACGGAAATGTTGACAAATTAACGGTTTGCGGCAGATCTAGGGACTCTGCATTATTCTGAAATGAAATCCCTGGGTCCTGAGATTTTTCTGGCCCACTGCATGCTCTTTCACCTGCCCACTTTTTGGCTACTTCTGGGATTACCAACAATCAGGAACAGGGAACGTAATCATCCGTGTTATCCTGATTGTTCCCTGGCGTCATAATTTGGGGACAAGAAAGGCATGATGCCACTCAGTCTGATGAAACTTTCAGAAGTGAGGAAGAAAAAGGCCCTGATGTCCTGAAGCTGACAGAGCTGGGGGTGTGGGGCGGTGTCAGGTCATCAGCGATGTCCACTGCACAAGAGACAGTGTGACGTGGATCTCAAAATGGATTTTCCACTTCTAGTCCTTGGGAGCACACCGCACTCCAAGGCTAATGACTACATAAAAAGAAACATAATCACATCAAAGTCCAGTGTTTTGGGGCATATGCTGTACCTTTTACATTATACATGACACCAAGGTCAGCTGCACCCAGGGCGATGCACTTCGTCAGAGCCTTTCCTCTTCATTGCCTCTGCAAAGCCAGGGTGGGCGCAGGGAGGGATGAGGGGAGACAACTAGTACAGTGATGCTGACCGCTCAAAAATGTGAGGCCCCCATCTTGTCCCGTGGGTGCTGGGTGTCTCCCACTGCAGTGGGCACCAGGCACCTCCTACCAGTCCTGCGGGGCTCCTAGATCCTCTCATCAGGGGAAGAAGGATCACTCAAGCCTCACCACCTCCGCCCCCGAGAGGCACATAAAGAGCCAGGGCCCGGACTCTGCACTTTCTCCTCCAAACACCTGGTCTCTCCACTCCTGGTTTCTCAAACTGGGGTACAAACAGGCGCAAGACCACAGACAGCATCCTCCTGAGTGCGAGGCTTGAGGACAGGGGAGGGTTAGAACCACAGAGCCTCCATTCAAATCCTGGTTCCACTTTTTCTAGCTGTGTGATTTTAGGCACAGTTTTTAACCTCTCTGAACGTCCGATCTCTCTATTGTTTTGTGGAATCGACACAACGGGTTATTATACAAGGATGAAATGGGATAATATACATAATCAATGCTTTAACACCACGCCTGGCCCTGGAAAGAGCTCAATACGTTTCAGTTACAAAACTGTGTCTTCAGTCTTGAAGGCAAGTCACTGTGGGCCCTGACCCTAGAGATCAAACACACATGCTTCTTTTGACTCTACCAGTAAGAGTGGAGAATTTAAGGAACCCTAAATAGGTTGGTCCTTTAGGTTGGGAAGGCACTCTAGAAACCAGAAGAAGTGTTCAAAGGTTTTCATCATATGACGTAATCTCATTTTAATTGATGCATTTGACAATGCTTTATTAGGCTCTCCTCTAGGAGAGGCCCTAGGTCAGCCACGGGGGCTTCAGGAAATAAAACATGCACAAATCTTGCTCTCAGAAGGCTCATAATGAGGTGGAGGCAAAGGAAAAGAAAATTAATAACAGTAATACGTGAAAAGATGGTACAACGGAGGGAAGTTTAGGGTGTTAGGGAAAACGCCCTGAAGAAGCATCTACTCCAAACTGGGTCTGGGTGGAAATAACACCGACATGAGGGTGAGCCCAACAGAGGAAACAGCATTTGATGAGGGAGCAAGGGAGCACGTGAGCGGGCAACAACAAGGCTGGACAGGACAAGCCCAGTGGGGCACTAGATATTTGTTGTTGTTTGGTGATTTCACGTCAGAACTCCCTTCCTGTTTCTGGAGGAGCCCTCATTTTGCAAGATGTGGTAGGAGTTAGACCCCTCTTTCCCACTCCCAAAGCCAGAAGCAGCCGTTCCCTCACTCCCCGGGGGGCAGCAAGGGGCAGGTGCACGATCTCACACTGACCAATCCGACAGCCTTATTTTGGGGATTTCTGAATGCGGAGGATGACCAAAAAACATTGAGCCACATCTCGAGGCCCAGGAGTGACAAAGCTGAAAAATACAGAGGAGGTGAAGGCTATGGTGAGGTCCTACCCAGGCAATCCCGGGGTATGGCCTCAGCTACATCTCCTGATGCATTTCAGGGGCCCATTCTCAGCCTTTTTGTGAACGTGTGAACTACGCCATGTGCTTCCAATAAATTCCTCTGCTTATGATAGCAGGAGTCAGTTTCCACTTCTTAGAGCCAAGAGCCCTGATGGCAGAGGGGGTTACTGCAACCGTCAGGGTACAGACGCTGAGGGCCTGCACCAAGGCAGGGACAGGGGAGAAGAGAAAGAGATGCATCTAACAGATAATGAGGAGGATGAAGTACCAAGTGGAAGATGAAGATAAACGAGAGGGCAGGGTCAAGGA
>NW_028012951.1:0-796 GCF_054177405.1 Leptonychotes weddellii
GCTCCTAGTGTACAACAAAATAAGCCCCAGATACACCAAAAAGTTAAATATTTAAAAATATCTTTTTCCAAATGCCAAGCAAGGTGTTAGACCTGTGAATTTAAGACCCAGGATGAGGGGTGCCAGGGTGGCTCAGGTCACAATCCCGGGGTCATGAGCATCTTGCCTTCAGCTCAGGTCATGATCCCAGGGTCCTGGGATCGAGCCCTGCATCGGGCTCCCTGCTCAGTGGGGAGCCTGCTTCTCCCTCTCCCTCTGCTCTCTCTCTTTCAGATCAATCAATCAATCAATCAATATCTCAAACAAAACAAAACAAAAACCAAACCAGGATGACTTTCTAAGCTTAAAATCCTTTTAAGAAATCATAAAGCGGAAGACCCAACTACTAAGATTACATAAAATTTAAAACTTCTATTTGTTAGGGGGTAAAAAAAAGCACAACTACTTTTTAAAAAGCACACTGGGAAGATTACATTCGGGAAATCTGGCAAAAAGTTAGCATCTTTAGAAAAGGCATGATTTTACTACTATAACAGGAGAGAACATTTTCATATTTATTATTTGTTGGTGAATATTTTCTGTCATGGCCTTTGTTCAAGGCAGCAGAATTAATTTCCTTAAAACGCCATTTCCTGGGGCGCCTGGGTGGCTCAGCCTGTTAAGCATCAGCCTTCGGCTCAGGTCATGGGATCCCAGGGTCCTGGGATCGAGTCCCACATCGGGCTCCCTGCTCAGCGGGGAGCCTGCTTCTCCCTCTCCCTCTGCCACTCCTCCTGCTTGTTCCCTCTCTCTCTCT
>NW_028012952.1:0-796 GCF_054177405.1 Leptonychotes weddellii
ACGCACACACTCAACAGGCGTGTCATTTCCACGCACACACTCAACAGGCCCGTCATTTCCACACACACACTCAACAGGCGTGTCATTTCCACGCACACACTCAAGAGGCCCATCATTTCCACGCACACACTCAACAGGCGTGCCATTCCCCCGCACACACTCAACAGGTGTGCCATTCCCCCAACAGGCCTGTCATTTCCACACACACACTCAACAGGTGTGCCATTTCCACACACACACTCAACAGGCCCGTCATTTCCACGCACAGACTCAACAGGCGTGTCATTTCCATGCACACACTCAATAGGCGTGTCATTTCCACGCACACACTCAACAGGCCCGTCATTTCCACACACACACTCAACAGGCCCGTCATTTCCACACACACACTCAACAGGCGTGCCATTCCCCCAACACACTCAACAGGTGTGCCATTCCCCCAACACTCAACAGGCCTGTCATTTCCACGCACACACTCAACAGGCCCGTCATTTCCACACACTCAACTGCAGGCACCAGGCTCACATGGGGATCATCCTGGAGTGGCCTTCATCCCTCTTTCTTCAGAGCTAGCCCATCAGTATGACCAAGGACTGCCGACTCGAACACAGTAACCACCTCATACTGGATCACTGAGGGACCCTTTACGTTGTTGACTCATTTCAGTAAAACAAGACCACACAGCAAGCCATGATTTTATAAAGACAAAGTTAAAGGCATAAAGTAAAACCAAAGTTATAAAAGACTCAAAAGTTAGTTCCCCAAACACACAAATCCTACCTTTAAGGTTTTGTAG
>NW_028012953.1:0-796 GCF_054177405.1 Leptonychotes weddellii
CTAATGATGTAATGTATGGGGATTAACATAAGAATAAAAATAAATAAATAAATAAAAAGTATTTATTAAAATTAATTTTAGCTTTTTCTCTTTACTTTTAAAGTCACTACCAGAAAATTTTAAATTACCCTATGTGGCTTGCATTATGTTACTACTGTATATTACTGATCTAGAGTTTTGGTCTTGGTGAATTTGCTTATGTGAAAGGTGAAGTAAAATGAGGCCAAGGGTTTTAAAATGGAGCCAGAAGGCCATTAAAGAGATGAGCCATAGGTGCGTCCTCTATTCACGTCCTCATCATGTGGAACCCTGAACTTTTGAATTAAGCCGAAGCACAAACACTCCAAGGACTCTGCATGAACACCTGAAGCTTGTTACAATGATGGACTTTTGCTTAGTGATAACCTTAGCAACGAATTACGTTTGGTGAAGATCAGCTTTCTGCCACCAGCACCAGTCACAGTTCTTTGTAAACAACACATATAAGCATTCCCTTTTGCTCTGCAAACCTGGGACATTTGCTCCCTACTGGGACACAATTTGGTTGCTGCCTGTACCTCTGAATGCTGAATTGCAATTCTTTGATCCCAAATCAACGCTTTTGCTTAATTATTGCCTCCTGACAGATTTAGGTTGATCCCTTAGTAAAAGCAAAATTCAACCAGGTGGATTTGAAGATCTGATTGGCTTTCTGAAGCGATTCTTGAACGGGGCAGCAGGCTGTCCAGCAAACTGAGAGATGCTCTGAGGAGTTGTACAAAGTGGAAGGTTTTTATAGGAAGGAGGGTGGGGCAAG
>NW_028012954.1:0-796 GCF_054177405.1 Leptonychotes weddellii
CTGTCTTTAACAAAATTTTAGGGAAGGCCTCTCTAACACAATACTTGTCTCCTGCCAGGGGCCCCAAGTCATGTCTATTACCCCTCTGTGGCTCAGGGGAACACTGGTTAAATACTGTCCCAATACTGGACAGTTTCCAAAAATGCAGACCCAGGCCTGTGTACGTTTCACTGAAGACCAGGGCTTGTGGTCATGAGTCCTCTGGGAGTTTTTTAAAGCAATTTTTTTTTTTATAATTTAGAAGTTTCCTCAGTTTGTTTTTAATAAGCTAGGCTGGTTTCCCGATAGTCGCTGGAAACAAAAACCTTTTAAAAATGAATGGGGCTGGGGCACCTGGGTGGCTCAGTCGTTGGGCGTCTGCCTTCGGCTCAGGTCATGATCCCAGGGTCCTGGGATCGAGCCCCACGTCGGGCTCCCTGCTCGGCGGGAAGCCTGCATCTCCCTCTCCCACTCCCCCTGCTTGTGTTCCCTCTCTCGCTGGGTCTCTCTCTGTCAAATAAATAAATAAAAATCTTAAAAAAAAAAAAAAATGAATGGGGCTTGGGACGCCTGGGTGGCTCAGTCGGTTTAAGCGTCTGCCTTCGGCTCAGGTCATGATCCCAGGGTCCTGGGATCAGGCCCCAATCTGGCTCCCTGCTCAGCAGGGAGCCTGCTTCTCCCTCTGCCTGCCGCCACCCCTACTTGTTCTCTCTCTCTCTGACAAATAAATAAAATCTTAAAAAAAAAATGAATGGGGTTTGTGCTTATTTCAGACCTGCTGGTGGACAAGAATTGGAAAGCATGTGTCCTGCTGTCC
>NW_028012955.1:0-796 GCF_054177405.1 Leptonychotes weddellii
CTCAGAGAGACCGTCGCACATTGCATGCTTTTGGCTGTTGGTTCAGGGTTTGGGCCTCAGAACCACCGGTTCAAGGAGTCGGCTGGCACAGCCCTTGGAATTGGAGCGGATTCCTGTTGGCTGCGTGTCCCCCTGTCACTCAGCTCCTTACTCCTCTGGACTTCAGCCCGCGGGCCAGGCTGGGAGCTGAGCCATCGAGAGCCTTAAAGGAGGAGGGGCCTGGGAAGCGCTCTTCAGAGCCGGAGAGCTTAGTAAGGGCACCCCAAGTACAGATGCAAGTCCATCAGGTGGTTGGCCTTTGGGGACTGCAGATTAAAACCACAATAAACTATCCCTGCCCACCAATTAGAAGAGGCTAAGATTGAGAAGCTGGCCGTGGAAGGATGTGCGGGAACCAGAACGCTCACACAGCGCTGGTGGGAATGGACTGGGGTGAGGCCGCTTTGGAAAACAGCCTGGCAGTTTCTAAAAAATGTAAACATCACACCTACCATATGAGCTGGGCTCTCCACTCCTAGGTATTTCTGCAGGAGAAATGAAAGCAAATATCCGCACACAAGTGTTCAGATCCGCTTTATTCATAAAAGCTGAAAACTGTCCACCCGTGGGGTCTGCGCAGACGGGGCTATTACTCAAGGCAGAAAGGAATGAGCCGTCAATATGGGCATCAACATGGAGGTATCTCAAAGTAGTTGTGCCCCGTGAAAGAAGCCAGGCCAAAAAGAAATAAATACATACATAGGGCATCATTCGATTTATGTGAACTCCTCCAGAAAAATACCAGGTCATCTCCAGC
>NW_028012956.1:0-796 GCF_054177405.1 Leptonychotes weddellii
TTTTTTTTTCTTTTGCTTTAATATCCTTATTCGTCGAAATTAAAAGCCGCTCATTCGTTTTGGAAAGCACCCCGTTCTGTGAACTCCTCAAGTCTAGACATCACAGCATTAGAGTTAACGAAATTCTTTGATGGCCAACACCACAATTAACCCACGAAGCACGCCTACAAGACAGGTGCGTTTCCATCTCACAGGCCAGGAAAACGGCTCGGGGCAGGGAAGGGGCTTGGCGGAGTCATGCAGCAGTCGGGAAGCTGAGAGGAGCAGCTACCTTACAGCAGCCCAAGTTTGGCCTAGAGCGAAAACCCGGGATCTTCTCACCAACCCCCAATGACGGCCAGCAGTTGAGCGGCTGCGGCGAGTAGGAGGGAAGTACCAGCACCCGCCTGGTCTGGCGCTGAAGTGCAGAGCGGAGGGCTCGGCGGGGCTCAGGGGCCGGCTCACCTTGTCCTCTGGGTCCTTCACCTCCACGAACATACCAAGCCCGGGGGTGGCCGGCTGGTACTCCTCCCGCTGCTTGTCATACAGCTGTGTCCGGTAGTTTCCTGGAGGGAAGCGGGGCGAACCCAGGTCAGACCAGCGCGAGGTGGGGTCGAGTCGGCCCCCGCCAGGACGCGGCGAGACCCGCTGCTCCCCGCTCTGGAAGAGCGGACTCTCCCGCGCCCCCCGCCCCAAGACCAAGGTCTTGTTCCAAACTCTCCCCTTCCACCCGCACCTATAACCATGGTCTCGTCCGGAATCTCCTCAATAAAGCACTTCTTTTCGGTCTCCCCGATGTGGAAGTAAAGCGCGCCTC
>NW_028012957.1:0-796 GCF_054177405.1 Leptonychotes weddellii
CTCAGAGAGACCGTCGCACATTGCATGCTTTTGGCTGTTGGTTCAGGGTTTGGGCCTCAGAACCACCGGTTCAAGGAGTCGGCTGGCACAGCCCTTGGAATTGGAGCGGATTCCTGTTGGCTGCGTGTCCCCCTGTCACTCAGCTCCTTACTCCTCTGGCCTTCAGCCCGCGGGCCAGGCTGGGAGCTGAGCCATCGAGAGCCTTAAAAGAGGAGGGGCCTGGGAAGCGCTCTTCAGAGCCGGAGAGCTTAGTAAGGGCACCCCAAGTACAGATGCAAGTCCATCAGGTGGTTGGCCTTTGGGGACTGCAGATTAAAACCACAATAAACTATCCCTGCCCACCAATTAGAAGAGGCTAAGATTGAGAAGCTGGCCGTGGAAGGATGTGCAGGAACCAGAACGCTCACACAGCGCTGGTGGGAATGGACTGGGGTGAGGCCGCTTTGGAAAACAGCCTGGCAGTTTCTAAAAAATGTAAACATCACACCTACCATATGAGCTGGGCTCTCCACTCCTAGGTATTTCTGCAGGAGAAATGAAAGCAAATATCTGCACACAAGTGTTCAGAGCCGCTTTATTCATAAAAGCTGAAAACTGTCCACCCGTGAGGTCTGCGCAGACGGGGCTATTACTCAAGGCAGAAAGGAATGAGCCGTCAATATGGGCATCAACATGGAGGTATCTCAAAGTAGTTGTGCCCCGTGAAAGAAGCCAGGCCAAAAAGAAATAAATACATACATAGGGCATCATTCGATTTATGTGAACTCCTCCAGAAAAATACCAGGTCATCTCCAGC
>NW_028012958.1:0-796 GCF_054177405.1 Leptonychotes weddellii
GAACCCAAGCAAGGTGCACCTGTTTCCTTGGGACCTTAGGGTTCCCAGCCTGTCTTCTGCGGGAGGGCCCTGCCACGCTGTTACTCAGGCAACCCTGTTTGGGTGGAGTTGCCCTACCCCCCTGTGGTGGGGGATGGGCTCAGCAGGAATCAGTTTTTGGGGCTTTTGTTCTCTGGTGGCTTTCCCTGGTGGCTTTCCGCATCTCTTCCGTGAGTCAGAGCAGAAGAGACCGTTTCCAACCCTCTGCCTCAGAGCAGAGAGACTGCAGTCTGTTCTTTAGTGAGCTCTCCAGGCCACACCGTCTCTGTTTCTGTCCATGCTGCTATAAACTGCAGCGGCCTGGGCTGTGGGACCCTCTGCAGCGCTCCCAGTCCTGCCTCCAGGTTGGGGCACATCTCTGCCTTTTGTGCTTCTAAAACCGCCAGCCACTCCCAGTTCGCCCACACAACCCGCCAATCCGGCTTTCTGCCCTAGGGGCTGCAGTTCACAGGCGCGACCCCACCGCTCTGGGTTTCCGCCCCAGGGGCTGCCCTAAAGTCCTTTCCCTGCCACTACGGGTCTGCGAGTCTGTGCCCGTCCGCAGCGCGCGAGGCTGTCGCTCACCGGCGGTGTAGGATCCTTACGGCCAGGCGCCCTCCCGCTGCCGTTTATCTTCCGATATCTGCCTGCAGAATCATGGCTCCCCGCTTCTTGCCTCGAAACTAACTGCCTGCGATATTCTGTTTGTAGAGATCCAGATCTTACATCTCAGGCTGGTTTCGTGGGTGCTCAGAGTGGTCTGGTAGATCTCCAGCTC
>NW_028012959.1:0-796 GCF_054177405.1 Leptonychotes weddellii
ACAAGGTGAGTGGGGTAAGCCAAGGTACTAGAGGGATGTTGTGTGTGGACTCCTTCTTGGGTACAACTTCACTGAGTCACTTTATCCCCACACAGGAGATAAAGATAAAAAAAATGGAGACAACATTTATCACATGAATGACAGTATTACTAGTCAAGGCAATGAAATACCTTCCCTGCTCATTATCCAGGAAGAGGACTGTCCTAGGCTTGAAGAGGACAGTGTTTCTTTGAAGAATCTGCTCAGCTCTGGAAGAGCAGGTCTAGGCACATCCAGGTCCAAGGAAGGGTCCCTGAAGGGACCCTCATATCAAGATGTCCTTATAGAGGGGGGACCAGGGTTTCTCTCTCAGTCAATCCAGGTCATCCCTGAGCCTGTTCCTACCCACCAGAGGACTGAGGGGAGCTCCACATGTGGGGGACACCAAGGAAGATGCCATGAAGCCCACAACTCATACAGATGTGAAAAGTGTCCCAAGATCTTTAGGTATTTCTCTCAGCTAAAAGCCCATCAGAGAAGACACGATAACGAGAGGACATTTACTTGTGCTGAGTGTAACAAAGGCTTCTTCCAAGCATCAGACCTACACGTGCATCAGAAGATTCATGCAGAAGAGAAGCCTTTCACGTGCAGCACGTGTGAAAAATCCTTCAGCCACAAAACCAACCTCCTGGCACATGAGAGAATCCACACAGGGGAGAAGCCCTATGAATGTTCCCTCTGCCATAGAAGGTACCGCCAGTCGTCCACCTACCACCGCCACCTGAGGACTCACCAGAAAAGTGCCTTCAGAGGT
>NW_028012960.1:0-11618 GCF_054177405.1 Leptonychotes weddellii
TCCTGGGATCAAGCCCCGCATCAGGCTCCTGCTCGGCGGGAAGCCTGCTTCTCCCTCTCCCACTCCCCCTGCTTGTGTTCCTTCTCTTGCTTTGTCTCTCTCTGTCAAATAAATTTTTAAAAATCTTAAAAAAAAAAAATCCAGGGGTGCCTGGGTGGCTCAGTCGTTGGGCATCTGCCTTCGGCTCGGGTCATGATCCCAGTTTCCTGGGATCGAGCCCCGCATGGGGCTCCCTGCTCCGCGGGAAGCCTGCTTCTCCCTCTCCCACTCCCCCTGCTTGTGTTCCCTCTCTCGCTGTGTCTCTCTCTGTCAAATAGATAAATAAAATCTTAAAAACAAACAAACAAAAATCCATGCAATGGAACACGAAACAGCCATTTGAAAAAGGAGGTAAAACTACATGTGCTGATATGGAAAGATCTCACATTAGTCACACAGAATGTGCAGTAAGTTCCCATTGAGATGAGCTTGTCATGCATATATATTTATATACATCCACTTATATGTGCATACTGTATACAGTTAGGGGCTTCACCAGTGGCACCTGTCAATCAGAAAGAATGCCACCAGAGTACCTGTGCCTGGTGTAACCCCTTAAGATGATTATAGGGGACAGGGTATGAGAGGACGGATCAGCGAGTCTGGGGTCCCATGGGGGTAGAGGCCGTGTCTTGCTTACCAACTGACATGGAAGTATTTCAACATGTTTACACCAGGTAAGGCTTCGTCCTGCATTTACACACATAAAACAATTCTGGAAGTTTTCCTAAGAATCTAAGATGAGTGGCCTATATCCATCAACACTGGTTGATTTAAGCAGACAGATAATTTCCTGGGAGCCTACTGGGTAGAATTATCAGGAAAGCTTGGAAAATAGACAAGAATAATGGGGGGAGTAGACAACGAGCCACATCCACAGGCAAGGTCATACTGCTGAACCAGTCCAGGGTGCCCCCAACTGCTGCCACCCCTCCTCACTGGAGGCTGTTGCTGTCACCACTGCCACTTGCAAACTTTGGTTTGCACTTGGTACATCATCTCGTGATTATTTAGATTCAAAGGGGCACATGGCTATTGCTGCTAATGCTGCTATAGACATCAGGGTGCATGTACCCCTTCAAGTCTGTATTTTCATATCCTTTGGGGAAATACCTAGCAATGCAATTGCTGGATTGTAGGGTAGTTCTATTTTTAACTTTTTGAGGAACCTCCAGACTGTTCTCCAGAGTCGCTGCACCAGTTTGCATTCCCACCAACGGTGTAAGAGGGTTCCCTTTTCTCTGCATCGTCACCAACATCTGTTATTTCCTGTTAAGTTTAGCCATTCTGACAGGTGTGAGGTGATACATCATTGTGCTTTTGACTTGTATTTCTCTGATGATGAGTGATGTTGAGCATATTTTCATGTGTCTGTTAGCCATCTGCATGTCTTCTTTGGAAAAATGTCTATTCATGTCTTCTGCCTATTTCTTGACTGGATTATTTGTTTTTGGGGTGTTGAGTTTGATAAGTTCTTTATAGGTTTTGCATACTAACCCTTTATCAGATACGTCATTTGCAAATATCTTCTCCCATTCCGTAGGTTGCCTTTTAGTTTTGTTGGTTGTTTCCTTTGCTGTGCAGAAGCTTTTTATCTTGATGAAGTCCCAACAGTTCATTTTCGCTTTTGTTTTCCTTGCCTTCCCTTTTTTCTTGTGGTTGACTTCGTTTTGTCTAGTAAGAAGTTGCTATGGCTGAGGCCAAAGAGGTTTCTGCCTGTGTTCTCTTCTAGGATTCTGATGGATTCCTGTCTCACATTTAGGTCTCTCACCCATTTTGAATTTATTTTTGTGTATGGTGTAAGAAAGGGGCCCAGTTTCATTCTTCTGCATGTTGCTGTCCAGTTTACCCAACACCATTTGTTGAAGATACTGTCTTTTTCCATTGAATATTCTTTCCTGCTTTGTCAAAGATCAGTTGACCATAGAGTTGAGGGTCCATTTCTGGGCTCTCTATTCTGTTCCATTGATCTATGTGCCTGTTTTTGTGCCAGTACCATACTGTCCTAATCACTACAGCTTTGTAATACAACTGGAAGCCCAGAATCGTGATGCCTCCAGCTTTGCTTTTTCTTTTCCAGGATTACTTTAGCTATCAGGGTCTTTTGTGGTTCCATACAAATTCTGGGATTGTTTGTTCTAGCTCTGTGAAAAATGCTGGTGGTATTTTGATAGGGACTGGGATTGCATTGAATGTGTAGATTGCTTTGGGTAGTACCGACATTTGCACAATGTTTGTTCTTCCAATCCGTGAGCATGGAATGTTTTTCCATTTCTTTGTGTCCTCTTCAATTTTTTTCATATGTGTTCTACAGTTTTCAGAGTACAGATCTTTGACCTCTTTGGTTAGGTTTATACCTAGGTATCTTAATGGTTTTTTATGCAGTTGTAAATGGGATCAATTCCTTGATTTTTTTTTCCTGTGGGGGCTTCATTATTGGTATGTAGAAATGCAACAGATTTCTGTACACTGATTTTATATCCTGCGACTTGGCTGAATTCATGTATTAGTTCAAGCAATTTTTTGGTGGGATCTTTGGGTTTTCTACATAGAGTATCATGTTGTCTGCAAGTTGTGAAAGTTTGACTTCTTCCTTGCTGATTTGGATGCCTTTTATTTCTTTTTGTTGTCTGATTACTGAGGCTAAGACTTCCAATACTATGTTAAATAGTAATGGTGAGAGTGGATATTTCTGTCTTGTTCTTAACCATAAAGGAAAAGCTCTCAGTTTTTCTCCATTGAAGATGATATTAGCTGTGAGTCTTTCATATATGGCCTTTATGATGTTGAGGTATGTTCCATCTATACCTACTTTGTTGAGGGTTTTTTATCAAGAATAGGTGCCGTATTTTGTCAAATGCTTTTTATACATCTATTAAGAGGATCATATGGTTCTTATCCTTTCTTTTATTAATGTGATGTGTCACACTGATTGATTTGCAAATACTGAACCACCCCTGCAGCCCAGGAATAAATCTCATTTGATTGTGGAGAATAATTCTTTTAATGTACTGTTGGGTTCGATCTGCTAGTATCTTCTTGAGAATTCTTTTCATCCATATTCATCAGGGATATTGACCTGTAATTCTCCTTTTTTAGTGGGGTCTTTGGTTTTGGAATCAAGGTAATGCTGGCCTTGTAGAATGAGTTTGGAAGTTTTCCTTCCATTTCTATTTTTTGGAACAGTTTGAGAATAGGTATTAACTCTTCTTTAAATGTCTGGTAGAATTCGCCTGTGAAGCCATCTGGCCCTGGACTTTTGTTTGTTGGGAGATTTTAATTACTGATTCAGTTTCTTTGCTGGTTATGGGTCTGTTCAAATTTTCTTTCTTCCTGTTTCAGTTTTGGTAGTTTGTATAGGAATTTGACCATTTCTTCCAGATTGCCCAGTTTGTTGGCATATAACTTTTCATAATATTCTATCATTGTTTGTATTTCCATGGTGGTGGTTATGATCTTTCCTCTCTTATTCGTGATTTTAGTTATTTGGGTCCTTTCTCTCTCTCTCTCTCTTTGATAAGTCTGGTTAGGGGTTTATCAATTTTATTAATTCTTTCAAAGAACCAGCTCTTAGTTTTGTTGATCTGTTCTACTGGGGTTTTTTTGTTTCTCTGTTTCTATATCATTTATTTCTGCTCTAATCTTTATTATTTCCCTTTTTCTGCTGGCCCTCGGCTTTATTTGCTGTTCCTTTTCTTGCTCCTTTAGATGTAAAGGTTAGGTTGTGTACTTGAGACTTTTCTTGCTTCTTGAGGTAGGCCTGTAATGCTATATACGTTCCTCTTAGGACCATCTTTGCTGCATCACAAAGGTTTTGAACAGTTATGTTTTCATTTTCATTTGTTTCCAAGTATTTTTTAAATTTCTTCTTTAATTTCCTGGTTAACCCATTCATTCTTTTGTAGGATGCTCTTTAATTACCATGTATTTGTGGTCTTTCCAAATTTTTTCTTGTGGTTGACTTCAAGTTTCATAGCATTGTGGTCGTGTGTGTCACTTTAGATCCCTGAAAATGAACAGGTGCACATGTTTTCCCATCCTCTATTCCTCCATTGATGTTTGTCAGATGTGGCTTCCACAAAAATGTATGGCTTGGGTTTCATGGTGGATTCATTCTGTCTCTTTCTCTGAATTGAGTATTCTTTCTAGCAGAGATTTGTATGAACCATGGTTTCATGAAGTGATTATCTTAATTTCAAATGTTATGTCCAGATTGAAGTAGGTGTAGGGGTCAACTGTACTTCCATTTCTGTTAGGACTTTTGTTTTGATTGCTTACACACATGAAATAATGCCCAACCACATCTCTGAGCCTTTCCTAAGCAAGCAACTTGAAACCAACATGGTTGCTATAGTCCAGGATCCTGGAAAGAAAAGCAAAAATAAACTACACCTTAAGAATTGCAGTGGTTTTCTTTTTTCTTTTTAAAGATTTTATTTATGTATTTATTTGAGAGAGAGAGTGAGCAGAGGAGGGGGAGAGAGACAGAGCAGGAGTGGGGCAGGGGGAGGGAGAGGGAGAAGCAGACTCCCTGCTGAGCAGGGAGCCTGATGTGGGGCTTGATCCCAGGGTCCCCTGATCATGACCTGAGCCAAAGGCAGCTGCTTAACCGACTGAGCCATCCAGGCATCCCAAGAATTGCAGGGTTTTCATATAAAAGCCAGGAGTTGAGAACATATACCAGAATTCAGGCTCCACCTGACCCACAAACAAATTATGTAACTCTTCCAAGTTTCATCTGCTTTTTTCCAGGCCACAAGAGGATTCAGAGACTGGGAGGCTGTGAAGATGAAGGGTAATAGCATGCTAATAACAATCACGAGACAAAGAAGAAAGTAGATGGTCTTTGTTTATTGATGATTATATACTATTCATTCACAGAAAAGATCTACTACAATTCACTATAAAAGATATAAGCTCAGAGAAATGAAAACATATGTTCACACAAAAATCTGTACATGAATGTTGGTAGCAGCTTTATTAGTAATAGCCTCCAAACTGGAAATGACCCAGATGTCCTTCAAAGGATGAATTAAACAAACTGTGGAGCGCCTGGGTGGCTCAGTCGGTTAATCGTCCAACTCTTGATTTCGGCTCAGGTCACGATCTTAGGGTCGTGGGATCGAGCCATCTTAGGCTCTGTGCTTAGCACAGAGTCTGCTTGTCCCTCTCCCTCTGTTCCTACCTGCTCTCTCTCTATCCCTAGCTCTAGCTCTAAAATAAATAAATAAAATTTAAAAAAATAAAAAATAAACAGTTACACCCACATCACAGAAAACTACTCATCGATAAAAAGGAATAAATTATTAATACATACAGCAACTTGGATGAATTTCCAGAAAATTGTGTTGAGTGAAAAAAGCCAAAAAGTTACATAATGTATATAACATTCTTTTTTAAAAAAGATTTTATTTATTTATTTGTCAGAGAGAGAGTGAGAGAGGCAGGCAGAGGGAGATGCAGGCTCCCCGCTGAACAAGGAACCCGATGTGGGATTCGATCCCAGGACCCTGGGATCATGACCTGAGCTGAAGGCAGACACTCAACCAACTGAGCCACCCAGGTATCCCTGTATATAACATTCTTGAAATGATAAAATTATAGAAACGGAGACCAGATTAGTGGTTACCAGAGGTTAAGAATAGGGTGGGGACGGGAGACAAGTATGTGGCTATAAAAGGGCAACATGAGGCATTCTTGGAGCAATGGCATGTCCTGTATCTTGACTGGGTCAATATCAATATCCTGGTTGTGAAACTGTACTATAATTTTGCAAGATGATACCATTGGGAGAAACCAGGTTAAAGAGTTCACAGGATGCCTCTGTATAATTTCTTACAACTACATGTGAATCTGTCATTATTTCAAAGTAAAAAAAAAAAAAAAAATTAAAAAAGAAACAAAAGAAAAGGTACAACCAACACAAAGATGTAAAAATAGAAAATATAAACCTGAGAAACCAAAACTCTGAGTTCTCATGATTAAGCATTACATTTATTTCTGTGATTTCTTGCAGCAAAAGAAAAAGAGGAAACGATGATAGGACAAATATTCTTGTTTTCTCATGAAAGTAATCACAGTAAATTTTTAGGAGAGACAGTCTTTCCCCTGGGAATCAATTCTTTTATTTATTTGAGAGAGAGAGAGAGAGAGAGAGGGAGAGCATGAGCAGGGGAGGGTCAGAGGGAGAAGGAGAAGCAGGCTCCCCGCTTAGAGCAGAGCCCGCCCCAACGCAGGGCTTGATCCTGGGACAACAGGATTAGGACCTGAGCCAAAGGCAGACGCTTAACCGACTGAGCCACTCGGGTGCCCCTGGGAGTAAATTCTAAAAAAACAATGAACTTAGCTTTTTTTTTTTTTTTTTTAAGATTTATTTGTTTGTTTTAGAGAGAGAGAGCACAAGGTGCGAGGGGCAGAGGGAGAGAGAATCTCAAGCAGACTCTGCACTGAGTGTGGAGCCCCACACGGGGCTCCCTCTCATGACCCTGAGATCACAACCTGAGCTGAGACCAAGAGTGGGACACTTAACAGACTGCACCACCCAGGCTCCCCAAACTTACTCTTAAAATACAACCGCAGGGCACAAAATAAAAGCTACAGAGGAGGGGCTGGCTCAGGGCTCAGGTGCTGTTACTTTTAATGCTCGAGGACCCATGACTTGGTTAAGGGATCCTATGGGGAAAAAATGATACAACTTTCATGGCTGGTCTCGTACCTAAATGGAGTAGATGATCACCCAAAAAAGTGTGGCTTCAGGGAAACCAAAAAGACACTCTTCACAGTCCAGCTCGCCTATGTGGGTGTCAGAAAGTCCATCACTAGCTATGCACTCCTCTGGGCTGAGAATTTTTGCTCTCTGGTTTCTTCTATTGACAATTCAGAGATTGGGCCTTGCTCAAGTGTTGCACACACAAGGGGCTTCTGGGCATCTGGGAGACTCGGAAGAACTTGGAGAAAGAATATCCTACCCTCTGCTTTCCCTTCTGCGATGACAGATGCCTCTTCCCTGTGCTTCCTGTCCCTCAGTTCTCAGCTCCTACAAGTATCCCTCTCCCTCCTGAATCGTCAGTTTTCCTCCCTCTATGAGATCAGCTGTGTCAGCATACAGAATGGTTCTGTTATCTCTTACCGCTAAAGCCCAAAACCCAAACAACCCAATACGAAAACTGCACTTCCTGCCTTGACCCTACATCTTCACCTAGCTACCGCGCCATTTCTTTCTTTCCCTTCATGGCAAACCATGCATTGGCCAGAGGCTTGGTCTCCACTTTCTCACCAGCCTTTTTCTACCCGGCCTTCATCAAGGGGGCTCCACACTTGGAGCCTGCACAGTTGACCTCAATGTTCCCAAATCTGATAGTCACCTCTCCATGGGTGTCTTAGTGGTTCTCTCTGCAGCATTTCTACCCAGCTGCCCACTCCCTACTTCATGGCAGACTTTTTTTCTCATCTGTCATGACTTCTCCCCCTCATGTTTTTCTTCTTACCTCACTGGCTCGTGGCACATTCTGAAGTTGAGTTGAGCTGTTGGAGCACATAAGGGATTTGCCACATTTTGTTTGCTCCTCCTCTGTCCCATCTTACATGTAGAGCGCCCTACAGCTCGTCCTTTATTTTCTCTAGTTTCACTCTACTTAGGTCATCTTAACCAGTCCCAGAGCCATTTACTCCCAAATCTGTCCCCAGAACTCCAGATCTCTCTATCCAAAGGCCAACTCATCTCCAAAGGGATGACAGATTGACATCTCAAACTTAACAGTCCAAAATAGCAATTGAACATTTCTCCCTCAACCTGTTCTTCATCCACTCCCCCCTATGGAAATACCAAACATCCAATTGCTCGGGGCAAAAAGTTTAGAGGTTTCCTTGCTTTCTCTTTTCTCATCCCCAACAGCCAATCCATCAGCAAATCCTGCCAACTCTACCTTATCCAGAATACCATCCCTAGTCTGACTCACCACCTTCCCTGTCCTGGGCCACCTCTATAACTTCTAACTGACCTCCAGCCTCCATTCTCCATCCTCCCACCCCCAACCCCAGCCCATCTTCCACACAGTAGCCACAGCAATCTTTTCAAACATAAATTGGATCATGTCACTCCTTTGCCTAAAATCTTCCATTAGATTCCCATCCAATTAGACAAAATCCAAACGTCATGCTACAATCTACAAAGCACAAACCATCTGGTCCCTGCTAACTCCCTCTCATCCCACCCTCTGCCAGAAGAAGCTCCAGCCATGTGGAAGGGCACAGACCATGTCTGCCTTGTAATGGGAGTATTCTCAGAAGCTAACACAGCAGGTACACAGTAAGTGTTGGTTTGTGAATCAATAAACGAATGATTTCATTAGATAAAGTTACCAGTCCTAGACTGGTAACAACAGCTCTCTATCTCAGGGTCCTGACTTGAAAAGCCAGCATCTATAACTACCACTCTTCCTGTTTTGCGATGAGAACTAGTAGAAAAAAATGCTAGCTCTAAAAATCCACCAATTGTTCTTTAATGGGTACATGTTCCAGTGTGAGTCCTGTGATGACAGTCAGGGCTCCTCCTCACTTTATCCTTTGCGTGCAATGACACAAGACTCCTGAGTCCTCAAGCAAATGCTCCATTTGTGCCTTTTACATCTGCATCAGTGTGTGATTATCCTGGCATGATAAGGGATGTGTGTGAAGGGAATAGGGCGCGTGTGGAGAAGGAGATAATTACTCCCCAGTTAAGCAGCAGTGTTGGGGTAGATACCGGCATGGTTATGCAGTCAGTGGCCTCCGAGAAGCCACACAAAAGAACACAGTCCCCGAAGCAGGAAATGGCTCTGAGCCCGCGGCGCATCCACGTGAGGCCTGACTGGGCCGCTGGCTCAGGCTGAAGTGGATTCCAGTTGTCTGCGCTTGATGGCTTTACTGCATCTTGTTACTGTTTTCTTTTTCTTGAGGGTATGTTTTGTCTGTTTAACCTTCTCACCGCCTGCTTTAGTCTGCGCTTGTTGCAAAGGGAAAGGCTGGGGAAGTGGGCGGGACCTCAGTCAGCCTGCGATCACATCCGGGGGTTTAGGAGCGCTGCTACCTACTCATGTTTTCTCATCTCCCTTTCCATCGCCAGCCTTTTTGGCTTTTTCCTTCTGTAAATATTGAAGTTTGTGCCTAAAAAGCGGGGTGGTGAGGTGGGGGAGGGCTTACAGAACCACAGTAATGTTATTATGCCTGCTCAATTTACCAATAATTCCTAATATCAAATATCCCCCTTAGTAGTAAATGTCCCTGATTATATCATATATATTATATTAAAATATATATTTATATAAGTTAAATATATTTATAATATATTATATTAATGTATTTATTATAGTATATTAAATATATATTAATATATGTATATATTAAAATAACTGGTTTGTTTGAATCAGGATCCAGGCAAGGGCCATGTACTGTGTTTGACTGATATGGTTTTTTTTTTTTTAAGATTTTATTTATTTATTTGACAGAGAGAGACACAGTGAGAGCGAGAACACAAGCAGGGGGAGTGGGAGAGGGAGAAGCAGGCCCCCTGCAGAGCAGGGAGCCCGATGCGGGGCTTGATCCCAGGACCCCGGGATCATGACCTGAGCCGAAGGCAGACACTTAAGCGACTGAGCCACCCAGGTGCCCCTTAAGTTTCTTTTTTAACCTAAAGTTCCCTCTTCCCTCTCATCTTCCCCCTTGTTACTTGTTGAAGAACAAGGTAAGTTTTTCTGAAGAGTTCCCCGCATTTTGAATTTTTCTGATTGAATTCTTGTAGTATCATTTAACCTGTTCCTCTTCTGACTTCCCATAAATCAAATGTTAGATTAGAGGCCCGATCTGCTTTGAGTTTTGGTTTTTATCTTGGGGGTGGGTTTTTTTGGCAGGAACACTTCATAGGTGGCGTTTCATATTTCCATTGGGGGCATCTATTTATTTATTTATTTTAAAGATTATTTATTTATTTATTTATTTATTTATTTATTTATTTATTTATTTGACAGAGAGAGAGAGAGAGAGAGCGCGCACAAGCAGGAGGAGTAGCAGGCAGAGGGAGAAGTAGGCTCCCCATAGAGCAGGGGGAGCCCGATGCGGAACTCGATCCCAGGACCCTGGGATCATGACCTGAGCCGAAGGCAGTCGCTCAACCAACTGAGCCACCGGGGTGCCCCTCCATTGTGGGCATTTAATGACTAGATGTCCCTTCTGATTAGCTGCCCCCGGCAATCAATTCCTAGACCCACTATTCCATTAAGGTTTTATAAGAAGGTCAGTTTCTAACTCTGTCATTCCTTCTACAGTGATCACCTGGACTATTTCTACACAGAGACATTTTCCCTCATCAACAGTCTGGGTTGCCCTGGAGTGCACTTTGAAAGAGCTCATGCCTGCAGGGAGACCAGTCCCACTCAGATGCACCAGCTGTGCCAAATGGTAAGCGTTCATCAGAGCATGGGTGCAGGAGGAGGGTGGTGTGAGCAGTGGAAATGAGACGTGAGCTCCTCCTACCCGGGCCCTCACTCACTACTTCTGCATGGATGATTATGAGTTGGCTGATTGCTGAGCCCTTAAGTTTCCACTTCACAATTGAGCTTACATGCATGATTCCCCATTCTGCTATTGAGCTTTGTCCTGACTCTAGTTCAGCTTTCAGAACAGCAACCTCACCTTATTCTTCTAGCAAGGCACTGAGCAAGGCACAGAGCACTGAGTAGGCTTTCAGTCAACGACTGATGACTGCTTGTAAATTCAGGATGATAAATTATTTATTCTATCACCATAATCACCCTCCAAAGCACTTTTGAAGCGTCTATTTGGTCAGAGGGTTGGATGAAATGATATAGTTCCACCCCTCAGTAAGTTTTAAATCAATAATGGACAACACCATCACAGATTGATGTGATGAAGCCAGATAGTTGAATCAGCCGTAAATGAATACACGGATACAAAAATATGTTCAAAAAGTGATATGTTACTGCCGAATTGACTTCCAGAACTCACGCCAGAGTGTATTTCCCCATCAGCATATGAGAATGCCTACTTCTCCACCCACTTGCCAACATTAGACATGGTCATTTCTTGGAACCTTTGCCAATCCTATAGGTGAAAATAGAATCGTATGTTCTAATTAGTCGTGAGAATAAATACCTCTTCATATTGGCCAATGTGTTTCTCCTTTTGTGGCTAATTATCTCACGTCTTTTGGTCATAGACATTGAGGTCCCTGTGTGCTGCCAGTTGGGGGTGGGTGCTAATGTCACCATGATGCAAGAAATTGGGGACACTATTTTTTCAATCTATTGCAAAAAAAAAAATTAGAAAGTACATGTAAGCAAAATGTTTAAAGAAATATCATTCAGGGGCGCCTGGGTGGCTCAGTCGTTAAGCGTCTGCCTTCAGCTCAGGTCATGATCCCAGGGTCCTGGGATCGAGCCCCGCATCAGGCTCCCTGCTCTGCAGGAAGCCTGCTTCTCCCGCTCCCACTCCCCCTGCTTGTGTTCCTGCTCTCGCTGTCTCTCTCTCTGTCAAATAAATAAAATCTTTTAAAAAAATAAAAAAAAAAGAAAGAAATATCATTC
>NW_028012961.1:0-796 GCF_054177405.1 Leptonychotes weddellii
GTTTACAACATAATGTTGAACAGAAAAGTAAGGAATAAAATTATATAAGCAGTGTAGACAGCTTAAATAGATCTCAGAGAGGATAGATGACATCATAAAGCTTACTTGTTTTATCCATACCATATCCATGCTCATTTTGGAGAGAAAGAAATGTCTGCTAATTTTTCTGCCTCAGTTAGTAGAAAA
Organism: Leptonychotes weddellii; assembly: GCF_054177405.1. Classification (NCBI taxonomy): domain Eukaryota; kingdom Metazoa; phylum Chordata; class Mammalia; order Carnivora; family Phocidae; genus Leptonychotes; species Leptonychotes weddellii. The sequence continues at coordinate 187 of NW_028012961.1, forward strand.
TTAATTCTTCATCAGAGTAATACACCTAAACTTGCTTACCTCCTAGAGGTATTGATACAATCTAAAATTAAAAAACCATGTGGGGCATCTGGGTGGCTCAGTTGTTAACCGTCTGCCTTCAGCTCAGGTCATGATCTCAGGGTCCTGGGATCGAGCCCTGCATCAGGCTCCCTGATCAGTGGGAGGCCTGCTTCTCCCTCTCCCACTTCCCCTGCTTGTGTTCCTGCTCTCACTATGCCTCTCTCTGTCATATAAATAAATAAAATCTTTTTTAAAAAATTAAATTAAAAACCATGTGTTTGAGGCTTGGCTTTTAGTCAATAAAACATCTTCATTTTATTTTTTTTAATTGAAGTGGTAGTCAAAGACTACTCTTTTTAAAATTTTTTTTATTAAGTAAACTCTACCCTCAATGTAGGTCTCAAACTCAAGACCCGAGATCAAGAGTTGCATGCTCTACTGACTGAGCCAGCCAGGCACCCCAAACATTTTCATTTTAAAAGACTATTTTCATTAAGAGAGTTCTCTCAGAAGCCTTCCAATGTATCATGATTTTTAGCTACCAATTAGAGAAATTTTTGAGTAGATATTTCTAGGAATCACAGAGTAA
>NW_028012962.1:0-796 GCF_054177405.1 Leptonychotes weddellii
ACCACCCACCGCTCCAGCAACCCTCAGTTTGTTTCCTGCGATTAAGAATTCCTCATATCAATGAGATCATATGATACATGTCTTTCTCTGTTTGACTTATTTCACTCAACATAATACCCTCCAGTTCCATCCACGTCATTGCAAATGGCAAGATCTCATTCCTTTTGATGGCTGCATAATATTCCATTGTATATATATACCACCTCTTCTTTATCCAGTCATCTGTCGATGGACATCTTGGCTCTTTCCACAGTTTGGCTATTGTGGACATTGCTGCTATAAACACTCCCTCATGTTTTAAGTTGTCTACGATTAGCCCAGCTGGTTCCCCACCTCTGTCTGGGAGTTTTCCGTAGAGCCTGCAGCTTCCTGTCGACAGTCTGTATATGCTGGAATTGGGGATTGGTAAAAATACTCTGTACATCAAGTGATGCCTCCAAATCGTCTATGTTGAAATAAAAGTCTTTTTTCAGTTTTTGTTTTCAGTTCACTTGTACTCATTGCCCTTGTTGATCTCTAAGGTAGCTAGTGTGCAGTTAGGGTCACAAGAACAACTTACAGGGAGGTTCACTAACAAATATGAGGAGAATAGGAACAGAGAGAGAAACTGTTATTGTTTTTTTTAATAATCTCTGAAATTGCGTTAACTAGTAATTTTTTTGTTTTTAAACTTCTCTCATTTTATAAACAATATGCAAATATATGCTCACTGTAACAGAAGTTGCTAAAAAGAGGAGATTTTCCTGTCCTCCTGCTCGCTTACCTCCTTCTGTTGGTTCCCCGGACACGTGTGTGT
>NW_028012963.1:0-796 GCF_054177405.1 Leptonychotes weddellii
ATCCTTCTTTCCTATCACCTAGTCTTGTAAGCTCCTCAGTGTGCCTATCAGTGTTACATGAGCTCAGTGGAGCATCTACAGGAAGGCAGATCTCTTCTGAGGGCCAAAGTCCATGCGGACTGACACAGAAAGGGTTCCAGAGCTCTAGTAGAATAGCTGTGTCTATGTAGACAGGCCAGGTTATGCTGCAGAAACACACAACACCAATATCTCAATAGTTTAACAGAAGTTTATTTCTCATTCCCATAAAGTCCATCACAGGTCTGGGGGACTTTAGGACAACTGCTCTCCATGGAGGGGGGAGGTGGGGAGGAGGGCTCAGCATTCCAGACTACTTTGACCTTGTGGCCCCAGTTTCTGCTGGACTTTCATGACTGAGGCAGGAAGGACACCACAGAGTCCTGCACAAACAAACAAAGGCTTCAGCCCAGAAGTGGGGCTTCTGCTCACAACCCATTACCTTCAACTATCTCATGAGACCCTAAACTGCAAGCAGAAAACTATAACCAGTCTTCTTTATACTCCTCACTAGACTGTAAGTCCTGTGAGGGTCTATCTTTAGCTCTTTTATTCACCACTATATTCTCAGTCTAGACAAAACAGTTCCTGGGCACGTAAGAGGCCCCCATGAAATTGAATGAATGTAGCACCAGGAAGTTGTCCGCATGTATCCTGGGATGAGACAGAGTACCCGAAGCCTAAGGATGAGGGTGATGGGTAAAAGCTATGCAGACGAAAGCTTTTAAAGTTGGCTCTGCCTAAGAAGTAATACTTGGTATTGTTCATCTTGGGGAGG
>NW_028012964.1:0-796 GCF_054177405.1 Leptonychotes weddellii
AAAAAAAAAAAATCAGATTACATTTTCCTCCATTCAAAACCCCAAAGCAAACATTATTACAATGATCTAAAAGCAATAATATCATTCCCACTATCACTCTGACATCATCACATTGTTCTTTCCCACTCCTCTGTTCCAGCCACACTGGCCTCAGCGCTGGACTCAGGGTGACAAATTGTCCTGGTTTGCCAGGGTTGAGTACACCGAACATTCAATGTTAACTCAAGATAATTACAGACAAATGGGGAAAATAAGTCAACCTACTGTAGTTCATTGAATAGGCTAGACATCTTCTGCAATAAGATCTTTGATCTAGCTGGGGGAAAAGATGGCAGAGGAGTAGGGGACCCTATTCCAACCAGTCCCCGGAATTGAGCTGGATATCTACCAGACCACTCTGAACACCCACAAAATCAGCCTGAGATGTAAGAAGATCTGGAACTCTACAAACAGAATATCGCAGGTGGTTGGTTTCGAGGTATGAAGCAGGATGCCATGATTCCACGGGCAGATATCAGAGGATTGATGGCAGCCAGAGGAAGCCTGGCCGTGGGGATCCTGCACCGCTGGTGAGCGATAGCCTCCCGCACTGGGGACGGGACACAAACTCGCAGACCTGCAGAGGCAGGGAAAAAGACTTTAGGGCAGCCCCTGATGGAAACTGGAGCGGCAGGGCCGAGTGTGCGAACTGGGGGCAGCTGGCAGTTTTAGAAGCACAACGGAGAGAGACGTGCCCCACCTGGAGGTGAGGACTGGGAATGCTGTTGAGGGGCACACAACCCAGGACGCTGCAGTT
>NW_028012965.1:0-796 GCF_054177405.1 Leptonychotes weddellii
CAATTTAAATAAATGTTTCTTTGTAAAAATTGTTTCTTTTATGCACTTAAAAACATTGAGTACTCCTGATGCTGGTAGTATGAAGGCAAAAACTGAACAAAATTATTAAAAATAGCTTTTTCAGGACAATGGAAAACAACCAAAGGCAGCCAACAACCTCAGATGTGTTTTCTCATGACAAAGTGCTACCAAACCCTCTAAAAAAAAACAAAACAGGGTGCCCGAATGGCTCAGTTGGTTGAGTGGCTGCCTTCGGCTCAGGTCATGATCCCAGGGTCCTGGGATCTAGTCCCGTGTCAGGCTCCCTGCTCGGTGGGGAGCCTGCTTCTCCCTCTCCCTCTACCCCTCCCCCCTGCTCATTCTCTCTCCTCAAGTAAATAAAATAAAATAAAAATAAATAAAAAATAAAAAAACCAAAACAGGGACGCCTGGGTGGCTCAGTCAGTTAAGTGTCTTGATTTCAGCTCAGGTCATGATCTCAGGGTTGTGAGATCGAGCCATGTTGGCCTCCATGCTGGCCATGGAGCCTGCTTAAGATCCTCTCTCTCAGGTGCCTGGGTGGCTCAGTTGGTTAAGCGACTGCCTTCGGCTCAGGTCATGATCCTGGAGTCCCAGGATCGAGTCCCACATCAGGTTTCCTGCTCGGCGGGGAGCCTGCTTCTCCCTCTGACCCTCCCCCATCTCGTGCTCTCTCTCTCTGTCTCATTCTCTCTCTCAAATAAATGAATAAAATCTTTAAAAAAAAAAAAGATCCTCGGGGCACCTGGGTGGCTCAGTCGGTTGGGTGGCTGCCTTC
>NW_028012966.1:0-796 GCF_054177405.1 Leptonychotes weddellii
CTATGCAGAGCTGAGCCAGCAGGAGGCTGGAGACAACAGGGACAAGGTGAGGCTGGGAGAGGAGGCAGCCTGGGTTCTCCCAAGTCCCTCTGTGCCTGGGTGTGTGCCTGTCAATCCCAGTCATCTGCACGTTCTGGCCTCGATGCCTCTGTAACCCTTTCCAGACAAGGCAGTATTAACTAAGAAAATTCTCCTGGGGTCCATGCAGTGCTGGGCGCTGGGGCAGGTCTTGTCAGCAGCACTGAGTCTGTGTGGGTCCCTCTGGGGTGTCTCTGTCCCTCAGCTGTTCCAGGAACCCTCTGTCTGCATTCCAGGGTAGGGGTGCATCACATCTAGAAGAGGAGACCTCTCTCACTACTGTCTACAGTGAGGTCCACAGGCCAGGCCAGGCCATGAGCATGATTCCCTAACGGGAAGAAGCAGGAGAATCCCGCCCTCCGGGGACACCTGTCTTGTGAGCCTGATGCCCAGAGCTCTGGTCCTGCCTTTTCCCCCTCTCACTGCTCTGAGCAGGGACTGCGTGGATCCAACTATCAGCTATTTCTATGCTAAATTGTTCTGCACAAGTTCCCCGTGAGACCCAACATCCTGCCTCAACCAATCTTGGACACCAGCCAGCGTCAGTCATGTGCTGAGAGCTGTTCACAGACGACGTGAATCCGTAATCGTCAGCGCTGGCTGAGTGCTGGCCCGGTGACACGCACTCTCTGACCATTCTGCCCGCTCCTAACGCACCGGGTCCTCGTGGACTGTCTGTGAGGTGGGGATCGTTGTGCCCACTTTACAGATCAGTAGA
>NW_028012967.1:0-796 GCF_054177405.1 Leptonychotes weddellii
TTTGTCATCTCAAAAATGTTATATCAAAGAATCACATGGTGTGTGGCATTTGGAGATTAGATTTTTTTTCACTCAGAATAATTCCCTGGAGACCCATATAAGTCATTGCATGTATCAACAGTTCTCTTATTTGTATTGCGGAGTAATAGTCCATGTATATATGTACCACAATTTAACCATTCACTCACTGACAGACATCAGAGCTGTTTCTAGTTTGGGGCTATTATGAATAAAGCCACTCTGAGCATTGACCTACAGGTGCTTTTATGAATACAGTTTTTATTTCTCTGGGATAAATGTCCAAGAGTAGAGTTTTTTATTCATATGGTAATTTCATGTTTAGTTTTATAAGAAACTGCCAAACTGTTTTCAAGAGTGGGTATATCATCTTATATTCCTACCAACAATGTATTAGTAATCGAGTGCCTCGGCATGCTTGCCAGCATTTGGTAATGTCACTGTTTTTTATTTTCTCCATTCTGATCCATATGTAGTGATATCTCATTATGGTTTCAATTTGCATTCCCTGATGGCTCATAATGCTGAACATCTTTCATATGTGTGTTTGCCATCTGCCTATCATCTTCATTGAAAAGTCTGTTTGTGCCTTTTGCCCATTTTCTAATTTGATTTTTTTTCTACTGAGTTTTCAGTGTTCTTTATATATTCTAGATACTATTCCTTTGTGGGACATGCGATTTATAAATATCTCCTCCCAGTATGTTGCTTGTTTTCATCTTCTTCACTTAGACTTTCACAAAAGATAAATTTTTAGCTTTGATGAGGTTTAATTGAT
>NW_028012968.1:0-796 GCF_054177405.1 Leptonychotes weddellii
ATTGGTTTTGTGCCAGCTTCCCAGAAGCCCTCTGAATGTCTCCTGCTCAAACCCCCTTCTTTCTCCTAAACATAACCACTATCCTTAATTTTACAGTAATAATTTCCTTGTTTTTTCTCCATAGTTTTACCACTTAAGTAGGCATTCTAAACATTATAGTTTAGTTTTGCCTGTTTGTGAATTTTATATAATTGTAATCTTGAAGCAGTTATTCTTTTGTCTGTTTTTTTTTTAATACTCAACCTCGTATTTGTAAAATGGATCCATGTTTTGTCCTAAGTTGTAGTTCATTCATTTTTGTTGATAGTAGTCCATTTTTGCAAGAGGAACATATTGTTTTGTTCTGTTGGTGGTCATTTGTGTTTTCTAAGTATAGCATTTACACAGTGTTGCAGTGACCTTGTCACTTTGTGTACGTGTGCACGCTTTTGTTGGGTATATACTTAGAAGTGGAGAATGTTACTGGGTCATAGGGTATGAATACCTCCACTGGTAGTAGATAGCACCACACTGTTTTGTCACAGGAATAGATTTATACTCTCACCAGCAGTTTATGAGAGTTCTAGTTGTGCCATATCTTTGCCAGCACTTGTTAGGGTCAGTCCTAACATCATTCATTTTTTGGCTGTATAGTATTATTTACATTTCCCTGATGACTAAGTAGAGCCCATTTTTTATGTTTATTAATTTTGTGGATATCATCTTTGGTGAATTAACTCCGAGTCTATTACCCACTTTTCTACTGGATTACTGGGTTTTGTTTGTTTTATTTTTTCTTTCTTTCTTTTTTTTTGTA
>NW_028012969.1:0-796 GCF_054177405.1 Leptonychotes weddellii
TCACTTGGGGAGCTTTAAAAACCGGATGCCTGGGGCCCGCTCCAGACCCTGGGACATAATTGGCCTGGTATGGTATGGGACTCAGTTAAAAGCTCTCAGGAAGTCCTCATGTGACCCCAGGGGGTGTGTACCAACAGTGGACCCCCCGGGGTGGGGGGTACATCCAGGAGCTCAGCTGGTGCAGCGGGGACTCCAGCACAGTGGAAAGAGGCCATAATATGGAATTGGAAGATTCTGCTGTCAGCAGTGTGCCGGGTGGGCGATTTCGCTCAGCGTCCTTGCTGCTGGGAAGGGGCATTTTTGCTTGTCCTGCCTGCACGACAGTGTTATTATGAAGATCCGCTGAGCTGTGACTTCTAACAATGTGCCATGCAAATGCTCACCATTCATGGTGCGGCTGTATGGGAAGACACATGGGGCGAAAGGCAAGAGGCTTGTTTTCAAGTCCGGGGGCGTCAGCGCCCACCAGTGACACAGGCCCGCGAGCCACAGAGCGTGACCGCTCAGCCCCGTGGGTAGGCACCTGCAGAGCGGTCCCACCCGGAGCAGGGTCTGGGACAGGGAAGGCACAGCCTGACCTCTCTGGAGGGAGCTGGGCGCGACGCCTGTCCTCTCTCTCCCTCCGTCTGCCCCTCCACCAGCAGCACCCAACGAACCCAACAGAGTGGTCCTGAGGCCCCTGAGTTTGGGCACAATCTCTTAGATGTTCTTGTCTGAACGAACGAGCCCAGTCTCTTGCATGGAGTAAGATCGGGGGTGGGCGTGACGGTCTAGAGGAGTGAATCCAGCTGTTCGG
>NW_028012970.1:0-796 GCF_054177405.1 Leptonychotes weddellii
GTGAAATGCATATATACACATACATATATGAAGCATCCGGGAATGACTCTAACCAAAATTGCAAAAAGCAAACATGTGAAGCACATTTTAAGAAAAACGAATGAAGGGAAGGATATAACATTTCACAGATTGGCAGGCTTGCCATTACAAATATGGTTGGTCATGGTATTGGGCTGTAGATGCAAGCGGAAAGAAAAAATATGATTCTGCAGGGACAAAGCCCCGCCTCCAAGTGGGTATGAATCCGAGTCAAGCCACGCCTCTGGCCTGGTCCGCCAATGTGTTCAACCAGGTCCTCAGTGAGGGAACGCAGATTTTCTGCTCTCCAAGAGGTAAGCAATGGGCCACACCCCTTCTTTCCCCAAGATGAGAAGCGGAAGCCTGCGTTCCTGGGACACAGCCATTGTAGCCGAATTCCCCACCACATCAGAGGGCCAAGTCGACTAAATTGGCTTCTGGTCTGGCCCAGCTGATCTTGGACCAAAGCAGGGTGGGGGGCCTGCACGGCCGTGGTAGGCACAGGGTCAACGTGTGAATCTGGTCTCCGATGACAGGCGTGGCTTCTGGCGATTAACTGGCCTTTGACGGTAAGAAAAGCACGCTACTTGTGCTCAGTTCTGCAGAGGTGTGGTCCGCGCATCCCCGCTCCTCTGCAGATGTGGGCACGTTCTGGTGAGAACTGGAGAGACTCCATCAACAGATGAATGGATAAAGAAGATGTGGTGTATATATATACAATGGAATATTATGCAGCCATTAAAAAAACGAAATCTTGCCATTTGCAACGAGGTGGATG
>NW_028012971.1:0-23548 GCF_054177405.1 Leptonychotes weddellii
TTTTGCTGGATATAGAATTCTTGGTTGGCTTTCTTTGACTTTTAGCATCTTGAATATTTCGTCTCACTACCTTCTGACTTAATTGATTTCTGATGTGAAGTCAGCTGTTAATTTTGTTTGCACACCTTTGTATGTGATAGTCATTTTTCACTTGCTACTTTCAGAATTCTTTATTTGTGCTAGAATTTTGGCAGTTTTACTAACAGGTGTCTAGGTGTGTATATCTTTGAGTTTATTATTGTTGCAATTTGTAGATTAGTGTTTTTCACCATTATTTCTGAAAATATTCTACTGAAATCTCTGCTTGGTTAGCATTTTGGTCAGCTAGTGTTTGGACAGAAATTTAAAAAAAAATGCTTTGAACTAGTAGGTCTCCAAACAAGTGGTTCTCTGTGCATGTTGAAGTGTACCTTCAACACTGTGACATTTGAAAGCTCTGGCTTAGCCTTTACTTACTGCTTGTGCAGAAGCTCAAGTCACCCAGAGGTGAGAGATTAGGGCTCTGCCAGGTCTTTTTTCATCATGCACACAGCCCTGCACATGCACGTGGTCACTTAATTCCCCAGAAATATGTCGTGGCTTTTCAAAGCTGCCTATGGCCATCTTATTCCCCATATTTTACATTTAAGTGTTTTGGCTGTCTTCTTGTTTGTCCCATCTTGTTTCACCACCTCATGAATCTGAGATACTAAGCTGTTGTTGCTGATTATTTTTGCAAAATGCCCTTGGGGTAGCACTGTCCTCACTGAGCAAGTTCTGAGGTCAAATAAGGAAAAGTCCTTGAATGTGGCTTTTTAAAGGAGCTGCAAGACACCTCACATAGTGATTTTTTGTTTGTTTGTTTTTTTGTTTGTTTTTTGAGATGGAGCTTCGCCTTTCACTGGCTGCTAGGCTACTGTTTTTTCAAGGGTAACACAGAACTGGGAAGAAGGAAATGGGACTAGAGATAGTAGAAATGCCACAAAACTCACAGAACTTACTGAGACTCAGTCATTTTTCTTGAATAAACACGCTTCAGATCATTGCTAGCTTTTGGTTAATATTCAGAGCTCTGGAAAAGTTGATTTGGACAGTTTTCTCCAGTGTTCTTTTTACTTTCATGGAGGAGTGGATTTCCAGAGGTTGATACTCTACCATTCAGGAGGTGCTTCTCATTTGAATATTTTTATTTTCTTAATGATTCAACATTTTGAACAATTTATCACCTTACTTAATTTTAAAAACCTGTTAGTGCTTTCAGGTTTTTTTTTTTAATTTCAGTACATTGATATACTGTTAAAAGCTTAAGTCTTGGGATGCCTGGGTAGCTCAGTTGGTTAAGTGTCAGACTCTCGATTTCAGCTCAGGTCATGATCTCCAGGTTGTGAGATTGGGCCCTGTGTTAGGCTGCATGCTCAGCATGGAGTCTGCTTGAGATTCTCTCTCTCCCTTTCTCCCTCCCCTGCTTTCACTCTCTCTCTTTCTCTAAAATTAATAAATCTTTTTTTTCAAGAAAGCTTAAGACTTAATTATTTGAAGAAATACATTTGCTGATTGTTTTCTTGTACTTAATACATTGTAACATAAAGATTTGCAGTTTCTGTAAACACTCTTTTCAGAATCCTGTTAAGATAGTTATTCATTTGGTTATGAAAGCTGTTTCTTTCCAAAATTAAACATCTGTTGTCATTCAATAAAAATGAATTAGAAATAGAAGATCTGAAAAAAATCTTCCAATTTCATCTGAACCTAAGAAGTCTAAATTGGAAATATTTTGGAAAACATAGAATTTTATGACAGTAAACTCTACAGTAAGTTATCTTTACTTAGAAAACAAGTAATCTGATTTATTTTTTTCTGTACTCTATTTTAGAGAATTAAAATCAGTCAAAAGCTTTATAATTTTATCCTTGTATTCAAAATAACTTCTAGCATATGCCTTTTTTTTAAAAAAAAAGATTTTATTTATTTATTTGACAGAGAGACAGCGAGAGCAGGAACACAAGCAGGGGGAGTGGGAGAGGGAGAAGCAGGCTTCCCGCTGAGCAGGGAGCCCGATGTGGGGACTCGATCCCAGGACCCTGGGATCATGACCTGAGCCGAAGGCAGACACTTAATGACTGAGCCACCCAGGCGCCCAGCATATGCCTTTAGATCAATACCAATTCAGTCTAGTTAACTGTATATTAATTAAGATGCCATTTTCTTCACAGTCCCCATAATACTTTCAAAATTTTAAAGGTTTAACTCCACTCCACGGAGTTCTAATACAACTTATAACTTAACATCTGGTAGCAGGTTGATAGAGAAAGCAATGGGTCTTTTCCCCGATACTTCATGTAAGCAACTAAGAGAAATAGGCCCTGATGAAAAACTTACTTGTGACATTTATGTAATATAGTGAGATTAAGGAAATTTTGTTTTTGTGGATTCAAATATTTATAATTCTAAAAATCCATTTATGTTAATATTAAGTTGGCATTTTCAGGAACATGCAGTCAGTATTTAATGTAATAATCACTTTCTACATATTTTTTTGGAAACTTGATCAACCTTATTAATAATTAGGGAAATGAAAACTAAAAACAAAGGTACCATTTGATACTTATAAGATTGGCAAAAAATTTTTATATTTACTTCTGATTTCGGTTAGTCACTAGACTACAAAAGGAAGCACACACACAAAATCTAAACCATTCCCTGTCCTGTATGCATAGGTTGGAGAATTCCAGTAACAATCAGGTTCCATGTAGGCAAGTTCCACATCTACTGTACTATATTTTGTGGTTGCAAATGTCAAGAAATCAGACATTTTTCTCCTGGTCATTCTAGAGCTGAAAAGCTTTCTGTTGTTGTGGGAATATTTTGATTTCTGAATTTGTTTTGCTCAGGTTAGGACAGTAGTCAACATGAAAATGATTTCTCATATTCATTCAGCCTATCAAATTTTTCTAAGCTTGAGATCAGTTCAGCAATTCATGTGTATGTGAGAAGAACATTCTGCCAGTCCATTGAAGACTTGGGAGATTCTTTTTGCTAATCAATACATGGTCTGGGGGGTTAGCATATTAGCAGTAGGAGAATCCCTTGTAAGCCCCCCAACTTTCCACAGCCCCTACCTCCTGCTTTCTTTGTGTGTGGAAGCTTCAGCAGAAGAGTTGTCACAGACAAGTTTACCAAAATCCCTGAATCAATGCTTTTAGAAAAGGAGTCCCAACAATAACCAGAAAGGGCAGTGGAATCTTCATGGGAGTTCAAGCTCCATTTTTTTTTTCTTTCTACTTTTTGACCCCCCTTCATCCATGTTTACACTCCCTACCACCTCCCTCTGGCAACCACCAATCTATTCTCTGTGTCTATGATTTTTCATTTTTTAAAGGTTTCTCAGATCATACAGTAATTGTCTTTGACTTATTTAGGTCCATTCATGTTGTCATAGAGGGTGAGATTTCATTCTTGTGTGTATCTTTATTTATTTTTTCATCCACAATTTCTTTATTCATCCATCAGTGGATGTTTAGTTTGTTTCTTTATCTAGGCAATTGTAAATAATGCTACAATGAAGATGAGCATGCATATAACTTTTTGAGTTAGTGTTTTTGCTTTCTTTGGATAAATACCCAGAAGTGGAGTTGCTGGATCATAAAGTAGTTGTATTTTTAACTTGTTGAGGAACCTCCATACTGTATACTCCATACTTCATTTAAAATGTGTTTATATTAATATTAAGTGGGTGTTTTCAGGAAAATGCAGCAAGTATTTAATGTATTAATCACCTTTTAAATTCTTGTATTGAGGTGAAGTTTTCTAATTATGAAAGGTAGATCTTAACTAAATGATTTTTCTAGTTTTACGAACTCTACTGCTCACATCCTAATCAAGAGATTACATTTCTGTGACTCCACATCTTTCCCTCATGTCTCTTCCAGCCAATTCCTACATACCAAAGGTAGCCTATATTTTAAGTTCTATAACTATTGATGAATTTTCACTGTTATTGACCTTCATATAAATAGAATTATACAGTAGCTAGTCTTATATGTCTGGCTTCTTTTTCTCAGTGTGGTGTTTTGGAAATTCATCTGTGCTGTTGTGTATGTCAGTCATTGATTTATTTTTTTGTTTTAGTTTTTTCAACATAAATACCTAGCTACTTTTTATTCATCCTCTTGGAATGCAAATTCTCTTTGTGTGTGTGGGGGGGTGTTCCATGTTTGGGTGTATAATAAAGTCTGGCTATGGTTTCTCAGGAGCATGAAGTAGGAAAGAAGGCGTACTTAAAATTCTGTAAAAAGTTGTTACGTGTGTTCATTATGTATTAATAGATATACATACACTACACATTTAATAAGAATAATAGAATAATGGCAGTTAACATTTGAGTGTTCACTTGTGCTAGGCCCTTTCCTAAGTACTACACACGTTTTACCCCATTTACTCCTAGCAACAGTTTTCTGAAGTAGGTAGAGTGTATTGTTATCTCTAACGAGTAAAGTGAAAATTTTAGAGGTTAAGCCATTTGCCTCAGATCACACACCTAGTAAGTGGTCAATTGGGGATTTGAATTCTGTCCCTTGATTGTCAAACCTTACACTATGGCTGCTCTTTGCTAATGGCTAGTATTTATTAAACTGTTTTGTAGCAAACACTAGTGTGATGTACAAACATGCACTCATGCACATACCCCTGTACTACAGTGTAGGCAATTTATGTAAGGATTAGCCAAATGTACCATGTAGAGGTCACTTCCTCTTCACATGATTATATGAGTCAGGAGTCACATATGGACTTGAGAGGCAGAAGCGAGTCATCAGATGTGTACTCTTTGGCCTGCAAGGTGTTTAGAATTTATATTGTTTGTGGCCAACATTTAAAAATGAGAATATCATACATTAAATTCTTGATTTCTGGCATGTTCCATGAAATCATGCTATCTGAAAATGTTGCCTATGGTAGTGGTCTGGAGCCGACCTTCAGCTGCCTCCCTTGGGCCTGCAGCCAGCCCTGAGAACTTATTTATGCTTCCTGGATAGACATGTGAGTTTGTGAATCTTGACATAGTTTCTTAGGAGTTGCTTTAAACTTCTTTGAAGAATTCCAACAGGCTATTTCAGGCTCAGTGAGGAGATAGTACCACTCAAGGAAGGAAGGGTCCTTGCTGGGTGAGCTAAAGAAATGGGAATTAGGCAGGAATAACATGAATTGGCCAGAGACCGGGATGGAGAGGAGGACTATGCCAGACTTTGAGGTCTGGCCTAAGTGTCTTAGGAAATGTCATGTTTTGAATACAGAGGAATGGCAGAATCAGAGTTTCAGTTTTCTAACAGGAAAAATGTAGCCTAAAATTGCTAATTGTAGAAAATGTCATTCATTTGTGGTTATTTGAACTGAACAGATGGTTGAAACATATCAAATTGCCATTTTTGTAGGTCAAAGGAATAAAGTTTCAACAAGTAGGTATAGTTTGACCTTAAAAGTTTGCTGGTAGCACTTTATTTTAAATGAGTCACTTATTTGTCATTTGTATTGTAAAGTTCATTTATATTTTCTGAACCAGGACAAGGAAACCAGTACAAATATATACTGTAATACCTCCTCAGTTGTTGTTTTCTTTAAGTTTTATTTAAATCTTTAAAACATGTTCTTATATTTATTTTTTGAAATGTTGAATTTCCATAATATCTATTAGGATATTTATTAAATACATTGAGATGGTATTTCAGTATGTTAGGGGGAGAGACCATTTGAGTTATATAAACAAATAATACCGTTAACTAAAAATAGAAGATCCTCTTTGTAATGTTGATACTTAAAAGAGAAAATTATGTGGATGAACATACGTAAGCTTCACAGAGCTTTTCTTGTACTAGGCATTTAGCTGTCTTGCAACTGTTAATCAGCACAGGCCTTAAAACAGCTGCTATCAGATTAATTAGAGGGAATCCAGGAAATAATTCAACTGAATGTAGCATTCATGTAAGTGTGTTGAAAGCAATTAAGAGTAACTATAGTCATTACTGAGACTTCCAGGAAGTATGCCAAAGGGCTCGAAAGTTATAAAATGCCTTCCCAGTTTGTGTGTGTGTGTATGTGTGTGTGTGTGAGAGAGAGAGAGAGAGAGAGAAAAATCTGGTTTATATGTATGATCTAAAGACACACTAGTAGAAATTAAAAATAAATAAAATTGAAATTATTTTCTTGAATTATGGGATATTTACTTCTTTCTTTGAAGTTGAGGGGCTAAGAGGAAGATAGGCCACTTAAACTGGTTTAGAAAGAAAGGGGTTTATTTGATGGTAGTGTACAAAGTATTAAATTATAGTAGATAAATTTTTTTATTTTTATAGCTAATGCAAGGCTTCAAATAGAGGAAGTTGGTGTTTCACCAAGGTCACATATCTACAAGAAGGAAACTCAAAAGAAGTTTCTTAATGATGAGTTTAAATCCTTAAGAAACTTTATGCTTATCACATGGCAGGCCTACAACACCTGGTTTCTGTGATCAATCTTGTCATCGTCATTGTCGTCCTCCTCCATCATCATTACCACTGCCATCACCTCATCATCACCATTAGTTATTATCAGGACTCAAAGGCTGCTGGTCTAGCATCTCATCTCATTTCAACTTTCTGTAGGTCTCTTGACTACTTTACTGATTGATAGTATTTTACCCAAAACTTAACAGTAGGAAAATTATGTTATTGTCTAACTGATTTTGCCTTGGTTGACTCCTAAAGAAAGAAAGAAAGAGAGAGAGAAAGAAAGAAAAGAAAGAGAGAGAAAGGAAGAAAAGAAAAAAGAAAAAAGAAGAATGGCACTGAGGAAGAGAGAGACAGGGATGGGGATAGGGAATGTAGATTTAAAAGAAAAAGTAATAATTCCTTCTTATTTAATAAGAGTACAAGCTGAACTCAGGTTAATTTATTTTTGAGAATGGGCGTTTGGTACATGATTACATCTTTATGTTGTGTTACAGTCTTTTAAACCTGCTTCCATGTCTCTTCTAAAAAATGAGCTGGAAAGACAGGATGGCTAACACTCCCCATTTTCAGAGTCTTGGCCACACTTTTTCAAAAGGAGTATGAAATAGGAACAAATGCCTTGCTTGTAATTCTGTAGACAACTTTTTAATATATTTTAGGAATGTTTCTCTCTTTCTTTTAAAGAAAAACTGTAGTTTGGGAACAACTGAAATGATGTATTAGAGTGTTTTATGTGGGACAAAGGACAGATGGGAAATAGTCCTCTTGTTTTTTTATGCCCTGCCCCTGACAGGTAACATGATATAGTTCCCAGGGGAGGTAGGAGAGGCCTGATGAATCCTAAGGCACTGTTTTCTCACAGAGTGCCAGCACTTTTTTTTTAAAGATTTTATGTATGTATGTATATATATATACATATTTATAGCACATGAGCGGGGGGAGGGACAGAGGTATCTCCCACTCCAACACCCCTGTCCACTGCCATTGCTCCTTCTTCCACATGGTAATACCACATACCACCTTTTTTCTTTAGGTCCCACCTCTCACTCTTGGCAAACTCTGATAATTTTTTTCATTCAGTTTGAATGCCCTCTCAACAATGAAGATTTCATACACTACTCTTTCTCAACCTTGTATTTTCTAGGTGTTACTGTCTCCCTCAAATTATCAACTGTAGATTATGTCCTCAGGTATTCATGGATGCATCTTGTTAGTTCTACTTCACCACCAGAAAAAAAAATACCCTGGAATCATTCTAGGAAGAATTATTTATTTCCACACAATTAGTTGCTATATGGAAATAAAGACAAAAAATATTCTAAGGGTAGATACCATATCATAGAACAGTAGTTTCCAAAAAAACTGGAAGGGTCTTAGAATCCACCTAGTGTAAATACTTCATTTGGGAGTTCTAGAAACAGAGCTCCAGAGGGCTTGGCACATCTGGTAAGCAAAGGAATATATTTTTTTTGACAGGATGTCCTAGAAATTAGGTGTTGTGATTCCCTAGCCAGTATACTTTCCACAGCACTACACAGAATCTAATCCCTGGGTTATAGTATTTGAGCAACTTGAACAAAGATGAGAGATCATATTTTGACAGGTAGAAATAATGGGAAGTAAAAGGGGTAAGTATTCCTCAAATAAGAAATAGATGAAGCAAAGGTGCAGAGAAGAGTATGGTCCTTGTAGGGGAGAGCATATAGTTCAGTACACCGTAGACTACCAAGGCTGGGTGAAAGGACCTTGGGAAAGGCAGTAAAGGGGAGTGCTTTTCTGTTAAGAAAAAAAATGAGAAGCAACAATAAATTTTTCTTTGCTTTTTTTTATTATTACTATTACCAATTCCAAATCATGCCAGTGCTAAACTACTTCCCCTTGAAAAATTTTTTTGTTCTAAATTCCAAATAGTTGTTGCACTTGTGATTTATGTTCAATAATATATATGTAAGCTTCAAATTAATGCCTATCTATTACTTACATGCTTGAATAAACATGGAATTCTGCTGGGAAGTCTATTTGGAGAATTCCTGGTTATATAGGTAGCCCTGACACATGCACACTCAGCTATACATGTTCATTTTGAGAGTAAATTTATAAAGGTTTCAAATCCCTAGAGCTTGTTTCAGATGGAGTTCATATTTCCCGTCTCTGTAGTAGTACATAATCTTGCACTTAAGCAGTAGATTTGAAATAAGCCAAATTAGCTGATAGATTATAAAGGTGAGGAAAAAGAAGTTACTTCCTTCCTTGTATGTTGTTACTCTTGTGACCAGTTGTTTTTATCTGTGCTTAAAGTTTAAATCAGTGAAACATAATACAAAAATCAGATTGAATTTTTTTAGTAAATGCAAATGTCAGGTCATAAATGAAATATTGTACTGAATTTTAATAATTCCAAAATTTAAATTTAATCTTATATGTTAATATATATACTAGATAATAGTAGGCTGAATAGATTGTATCTAAGTGAAAATGTGCTTATAAGTACAAAGAATATACTCATACTTATATTCGCAATATTATAATACTGTTTTAATTCTTAGAAATTAAACACATTTCATTATTAAGGATTTAAAATATTGCTATGAAGTATTCAAGATGGTAAAGCAAAATATAATCAGATACAGTTTTGAAACAAGATTTTAAAATAATAGCCACTTGTAATTATACACAATACCAAATTGTATATAAAATTTTTTATTGAAGAGCTGCGGTGCTCAAAACATTGAGCAAGTCCATGTTGACAGGGCTAGAGGCCACATCTGAACACCAAACTGAGACAGAGTCGATCTACATATTTATTTATTTTATGATTTATTTTTTTTAAGATTTATTTATTTATGAGAGAGAGAGAGTGAGCACACACAAGCAAGGGGAGGGGGCAGAAGGAGAGGGAGAAACAGACTCCCCAATGAACAAGGAGCCCCCTGTGGGGCTCGATCCCAGGACCCCAGGATCATGACCTGAGCCAAAGGTGGATGTTTAACCAACTGAGCCACCCAGGCACCCTAGTTTCTGATTATTTAAATGGAATATTTTATTATTTTTATTTACATTGCATATTTCAGTGACTTGTCTTCATGAGGGTGATTCAGGTTGTAAGTCTTTTACCCAAAGAGAGCTTAGGTAATTTACTAATTAGGAAAATATGAGGAAGAAATGATGACTTCTTTTTACCTTCATTAAATTATCTCTGAAAAGACCCATGAAGTAAAAGACATTTCAGAAAAATATAGTAGAATTTAAAAGTGTGAAATACTTTCTCATAGGTGTACTTTGAAGGGAAAGAAAAAAATACACAAATTAAGAAGTGCTAGTTACATTTTTTTGCACCACAATGAAAGAGGGATAGAGCCCTGATTATTTATCACCTGAAGAAGACTAATGAATATAGAATTATTATACAATAGAAAACCTGAGAACAACTTATTTAGGAGTAAATTTCACAAAATACATTTTCAACTCACTACTTTGAAATAATATCATACTCACAGAAGTTGCAAAAATACTAGTGTTCCTTTGTGTCCTTCACCCATTTCCCCCTGATAACATTTTACATAACTATCATCCATTATCAAGACCAGGAAATTGACACTGGTGCCATACTCTTAGTACAGACTGTATTCAAATTTGATGCATAAACACACTTTTTTAGCACAAAAACTTTTAAAGTATTTAAAAATAATCTGTTTAGAAATCTTAGTTTTATGTGTATTAGAAAAAAACACTTAAAATGAATTTAGCTTGCTTTATCTTAAATAAATATATATTTCTTTATTACTCTCTGAATATGAGATGTCACATGTTTGGACCTCATCTCTTTATTTCATATTTTAGGAAGACTTAAGCTGCCATGTTTATGTTGTATTTCCCAATGGGGTTACTAGGACCGAAACCACTGGAAACTAGAATGAGACAGAGTAATGATAGAAGACGTACAAAAAACTTAGGTTACGTTTCCCCTATTCCACTTTTTAATGGCAACAGGCATAGAACCTAATTTACAATGGAAATATGTTTTATATGTGTTCTTGTACGGTAGTCTTGTTTATGAGCAAAACTACTTCACTATAACATTACAAACACTGAATATTAGGTCTTGAATGTGTATAGATGATTTTGGAGGAAAATAATTTTCAATATAATATGAAAAATATTGTCAGTGTTTGTCAAAGTGTGACAGTTTGAATATTCTAATATCCTAAGCTTGAAGGAAAACTGTAAATCTTTTTGAAATGTCTTTTCCAATTTTTACTGTAGCAAAGTATGCAATACTTAATATTCCAGTAGTCTACCATTAGATACGTTTATACTTATTATGTTCACCACAAAGCCTTTTATGACTAAGAGATTGAGAACTTCTTATAAGTACTAAAGCATAATGCATAACTTAACAGGATAATTTACATAAAAAAATCCAACTCATAGACTACACTGATCATGTAGAATTATGCATTACAGATTTAAAGTTAGAAAGAGCAGACACATTTTAGAGATAATAATAAAAGCTTTTTAGTGCAAAAATAAAGTTTGTAGAAGAAAAACAAGGCTAAATAATACATGTTTTTGTCTTTTTAGAATATTACTAAGAATATTTTGCCTACAATTTCATGAACAGAGAAAAGCCTTATGCTCACAAAATTCTGTTTTGGGTATAAATTAAAAAGAAAAGAAATGACCGCAAAATTCAAAGTCATCATATAAACCATGGTTCTCCATCTTTGGTGCACACCATAATTGCCTGGGGAGTGATTTTGGAATATATCATATAAAACCTGTAAGGGATAGTCTAAAACACATCAAATAAAACAAATTTTTTCTGGTACAGACACAAGGGCAAGTATGGTATCGTTGGTTTGTGTGTAGCATATTTTTTTCCCCCAGGATTGATTTGTAGATTACTTAAGATTCAAAAGCATTACTAAGTAATTGTAAATTTTTGACTTTAGTCTCTTTTAAATTTGACTACTTATTTCAATGGAGATTCTTAAGAATATGGAAATGCAATAATGTACAGTGGTGTAGTGATCAGATTTAGCTAAATTCCGAGTTACAGACACAGCAGTAACCTGCAGTGGCTCTGGGAGTCAAAAGTGGATAGTGTGGGGAGAAATGTAATGATCTGACTTTCCAAACCATTTTTAGCTGATAGTATAACCTTAATGTCTTACTCTAGTTTGTCAGCACTCCCATGATATTTATCAATACTTAGAAGGATTTTGAAGCCCATCTAGCCATAATTTGGAATCTTGAAAATTTAACTAAGCACTTCAAGGATAAATAAATTATGCTTTGTTACTTGAGGCAACTGTGGAGCCTAGAGCTGAAATAACCAGAGCTGTTGGGTAGCTGTTATGATGTGAATGTAATTAATAGTTTTAAGGTTATGTAAGAATAATTTTTATTACCTTTATTTTATGAGCTGTCCAACATGTATTAAAAAAATATGGTGCAGTGGGAAAAAGTATAGGCATTGATGTTGGATAGGTCTGTGTTCTAATCTTTGCCATATTTCAGCTATGAGCTTCAGCAAATTACTGAACTGTTGAACTTCCTGTGATTCCTATGAGAAATTAAAATGCACTCCCAAAACAGTCTAACACTGTGTAGTCAGCAAATGTTCCATTCTCTTTGCCCCTAATTATGATACAAGACAATTACTTTTAATCCATACATGTTGAGTTCTGCATATTGAGGACACTCACTCAATGTTTGAATGAATGAGTGAAATCATGGATTAAATTTGCTATATTATAAAACTGATGTCTTTGACTCACCCAGTAAAACCTTGGGAGTATGAATTGATATAAAATGAATTAAGTCCAGTCATTTATACAGTAATAATAAGGATTCCAGGGTAAGTTACAGAATTTTGTTCTGCTGAACTTATATATTGGCCTCTGTGTGTGTGTGTGTGTGTGTGTGTGTGTGTGTTAGAGTATTAATATGATTCTCTTAAAAGTTTCTGGTGTATTCATGATGAACTCTCAACATTGATTCTGAATTGTAGACAGAAAAGGTTGAAACAATAAAGACAAGGGTTACAAGAAAAGGAAGCAAGTTATAGAACTTTTTTTATTTACCATTTTATTAGCTCAAGTAATTCTAAGGCATATGTCTGTGGATAAGTGGAAATAAAGCTTCTACTTTTTTCCATTAAATTTCAGGGATCTGGGGATCAGCTGCCCAGCACATTTTTTGTCTAATAAATTTTTTTTAGAGGGCTTGAGTTATCTTTTATACCCATAAAAGAAATAGGTGCAAGGTAATTCCTAGCTACTCAGGGTCATTTTCTCATATAATTAATGAACTGAAATGAAAAGATAGGTGAAGCTGTAAAAAAAATATATATATATATACTGTCAATGTCTGAAGTACCATCCACTAAAGCATGTTGCTATCACATATGCTATGGGTCAGTTTTGTGGCTTTCATCCTTATGAACAGTTTGTTAAGTTCCTTTTGTTATTTCAGTGGTTAATATACTTGTTCCTAGACTGGCTATTTAGTGAATCATTTATTAAGGATTTTTTTATAACTTGAAGCTTCAGGTTTTCTGAAAAGAATTATAGTACCTTAAATTTGTTTATATCTTTGGAGTTTAAAAAGCATGTTAATTAATTGAAAATTAATTGTAGGAATTGCTATAGAGTCAAATTTTACTTAGTTTATTTTTTATACCATATCTTGCTTTGTGATTACAACTAAATATTGGTGGCAAGAACAAGGGGATTAGAACATGAAAACAGAAGATATTCAGAGCAGTATGTTGGTAAAACATGCCTTATTTGAGTTTCAAATGCTTTCTCCTTACAATGAAATTTTTGTCAGGCAACATGTATTGGAAGCTTGGTACTTGAAAATCAGTGGTTTGATTTCTCCACTGGATTGTTTTACTAGCCTGTTAACTGGTCTCCTGGCTTTCACTGTTGATCTTCTCCGTCCCTAGCACTGTGACCTCATCTTCTAACACTTCCCCTCTTGCTTCAATCTTGGTAACCTCACCCCCGCCCCTGCCCCCCCCCACATTTGTGATGTCTTTTGATTTCCTTCCTTCAAGAGGTGGAATTTACTTTCTTATCTCCTGAATTGTATCTGGCTTTGTGATTTGCTTGGATGAATAGAATGTGGTAAAACTGACATCATGCCTTTTCTAAACTTAGGCCTCAAGAGACCTTGAAAGCTTGCACTTGTCCTCTTGGAAATCTGCCACCACCAGATGATGAGAGGCATGTGGCTCATTCACAGCAGCCAACAGCTAGCCAACTGAGAGACATGAGTAAGGTCTTACTAGTAGACCAACAAACTCTCTAGGCTTGGGTAGTCTCACGTAGCTGTTGTGGGTATTCATGTCTTATTTTAAGACATGGTCACTTCCTACCTTTGTATTGGTAGAATTCCTCTAAGATGATATGAAGTTAATGGATTTCCATAGAGTTATCTGTGACTCTTACAGTCTTATGAGGAAGAATATTTAATTTAAAAAGGCTGTTTTCTGTAAATAATTTACTTTCCCATAGACATTTATTTTTTTAGGATTAAATATTTTTGTTTGAAAATGTAGCTTAAACTGCCTACAGTAAGGAAAGAACATGTTACTTTTTTTATTCATTTGAGAGAGAGGGAGAGCAAGAGCAGGGGGGAGGGGCAGAGGGAGAGGGAGAAGCAGACTCCCTGCTGAGCAGGGAGCCCGACGTGGGACTCCATCCCAGGACCCTGGGATCATGACCTGAGCAGAAGGCAGACCCTTAACTAACCGAGCCACCCAGGCACCCAAGAACATGATACTTGATTGAGATATCTTGTTTCCTTGAGAGAAAAGAGATGTAGTTATTATTGAAATTGTGTTAAGGCATCATCTACAGTTTGAGAGGACTTAAGTATTGACCCTGTAATACCACAGTTCTTGAAAAATGCTTTGATTCCCATTTTAAGATTATGTTTGTCTCTAGGAATTTTGAAAGTGAGGGCTAAGGAAGGATATAAAATATATTCTTTTGATGTGTACACTACAGTCAAAATATCAAAACCTTACAGAAGTCGTCTCGGGTGAATTTAATTCTAAAGATGGCCAGGGTGGAAGTGGGAGTAAAAGGTATTATTTGTAATGTTAAAAGTGCATTCCAAAGGTAAAGAATCAGTGCATGCAGGAGGAATAATGTGGAGTGTTCTATATTAGACATTTTCTCCCAGGGTTTATAGAAGTTAGGGAATGGTCACACAAACATAAGATATGTATCGTCTAAACTGAAGGTGCCATATTGAAATTGATAGGTATGTTTAGCCATTAAACATGGTTAATTTTTCCTGAAATTCTCTATTTTCAATATTACTTTTGGCATACATGACCTTAATTATATGTACTGAAAAGATAAACATTTATCAAAATCATCAATCTTAAAAAAATTCCCTCATATTATTTAAAATAATCCAGCTTTATCATATTAAAGGGAAATTATTCAGTAACTCCACATCTTTTGGTTAAATCAACTTAGGATTTCACCAAGAGAACACAGGGTACTTTTGGTCTGATTAATAACCTTTAAAAATTGATTTTCTGAAGAACAATTTTAGGTTTAGAACAAAACAGAGAAGAAGTTACAGAGTTCTGTATATCCCCTGCCTCCACAGATGCATAGCCTCTCCCATTATCGCCATCACTTACCAGAGTGGTAAATTTTTTTTACTACAGTTGATGATCCTACATAACACCTCAAAATCACCCAGAGTTCATAGTTTATATTGTGGCTCTCTATTGCTTTTGTACATTCTGTGGGTTTGAACAAATGTATGATGACATCTGTCATTATAGGGTCATACAGATTTATCTTCACTGCCCTAAAAATCCTCTGTATTCTGCTTATTCTTCTCCTCTCCCAACTGCTGGTAACCACTGATCTTTTATTATCTCCACAGTTTTGCCCTATCAAGAATGCCTTATAGTTGGAATCGTATAGTATGTAGACTTTCCATATTGGCTCTTTTCACTTAGTAATATGCATTTAATATTTCTCCATGACTTTTCATGGCTTGATAGTCTGTCTATTTTTAATGGTGAATAATATTCTTTTATCTGGATGTACCAGTTTATTAATCTGTTTGCTATTGAGGGGCATCTTGGTTGCTTCCAAGTTCAGGCAGTTATGAATGAAACTACTATAAACATCAGTGTGTAGGTTTTTGTGTGGACATAAGTTTACAACTTCTTTGGGTAAACATCATCCTGCATAATTGCTGGATTGTATGGTAAGAGTATATTTAGTTCTGTAAGAAACTGCCGAACTGTCTGCCAAAGTAGCTGTACCATTTTGCATTCCTACCACCAGTGAATGAGAGTTGCTGTTGCTCTACATCATGTCCAGCATTTGGTGTGTCAGTGTTCCAGATTGTGGCCATTCTAAGCTTTCCTTGATGACATATGATGTGGAGCATCTTTTCATATGCTTATTTGTCATCTCTAAATCTTCATTGGTGAGGTGCATTAATGTACTTTTTATGTTTAAATCACTGGTTCTCAGGAATCTAATGGTAACTTCTTGAAACATCTACCAAATGCTTAAATTTCATATTGAAAGAGCAATTTTTTTACTAAAGGATATTATCTGAACAGTAAAATATTGATCCTCATATGTGAGATAGACATAAGTCATACTTGGGCATGCTTATATTAAATATTCATATATTAGAATTTTATGAGGATAAAAGAAGATTTCATTACTAGTCATAAAAATCTTATAACATTTGGAAGTAACTTCAGAAAGCATGTTGTTAAAATCACCACTTAGTGTATGATCTTACTTTGTAATATTTTGTTTTAAGGGATCATTTCATCTAGAATTCCTTTGACGCTGTCTTTGGAATGCTGCTTCTCATGATTTCCAGATAAACTATATGCTGCTAAACACTGGAGGACCCTAGGGCTCACTCCTTGCATGTCTTACTTGTGTATGTATACTCGCTATGTTGGGGATCTCTTCAAATAACATGGCTTTAAATACCATCTATATTCTTATGATTCCCAAATTTTCATCACCACCCTGGATCTCTTCCCGGAACTCCAGACTCATATATCCATCTGCCTAGTCCACATCTTTACTTGTGGTCTAAATAGGTCTATAACACTTAGCCAACCCCCAAAACATTCCTCATCTTCCCTCCCACACATGACCCTTCCTATTCTTCCTCAGTGGTAACTTCATTCCTCTAGGTGCTCAGGCCAAAACCTTGGATTCGTCTTGACTCCTCTTTATCATATGCTCCACCCCATTGGCAAATTCTCTCAGTTTTGTCTTAAAACTTAGACCCAGAATTTGATCACTTCTCAGCCCATCTCCTGCTATGTCTTGGTCCAGACTCCCTCGTCTCTCACCTTTTTCATTTCAGTAGTCTCCTAACCATTTTTTCTGCTCTCACTGTTACCCCCTTTTAGTTTTACTCATCATGGTAGCCAGTGTGATTGTTTGAAATACAAATTGTGTGATACCTTCCTCTGTTCAGTATCTACTCATGATGGTCTCTCTCATCTCCCTAAGTATAAAACCCCAAGTCTCTACAGTTGTTTACAACAGTACAGTCATGTGGCTCTTCCTTGCTGTTGTCTCCTGGTGCTTCCCTCTTGCTTGCTCCACTCTAGGGCACAATTCCCCTCTACAGACCAGACTCTCTTCCTCCCATGTCAGCACCTGCACTAGCTATTCCCTTTGCCTGGGATGCTTTTTCCCCAGCTAGCCTCATGGCTCCCCTGCTTCCCCTAACCCTTCCTACCCTGTCACCTCCTTCAGATATTGGCTCATATATCACTGCTTAGTGAAACCTTCTCTGGATACCTATATAAAATTGCAAACTACCTCCCTTAGCTCTTACCACCACTGACCTACATTACATAATTTCTTTTCTTTTCTTTTTTTTTTAAAGATTTTATTTATTTATTTGAGAGAGAGAGAGAATGAGAGAGAGAGCACCTGAGAGGGGGGAGGGTCAGAGGGAGAAGCAGACTCCCCGCCAAGCAGGGAACCTGATGCGGGACTCGATCCAGGGACTCCAGGATCATGACCTGAGCCGAAGGCAGTCGCTTAACCAACTGAGCCACCCAGGCGCCCCATAATTTATTTTCTAATTGTCTTTCTTCCTTCACTTAATACGTAAGCTTCATGAAGGGGTAGGTTTTTACCTGTTTTGTTCAATATCCCCAGTGCCTAGAAGAGTGCCTTGCTTAATAAATGTTGATTGCTAGAATGAATTATTTCTAATACATTTTAAATACTAGGCAATTATTTACTGTCTAATCTTTTCTCAAGTGTACTTCTACAGTAGAGAAAGCAATCAGTAGGTTCTTTGGTTTTAATTTGGGTTTTCTTATTTAACAAATTCATCTATTTCATTTTTTTCCTTCACCAAACCTGTTTATTAAAAAACGTCCACTGTGCCTAGCCAAAAGCTGTGCACCCTTTACTTAACAGTATTGGTGCATAATCATTGCTTCTTGTGATGCTTCCAGACTTGAGTTCAACCTTTACAAATTAGTTCTGAATTAGAGACCACTGCTAGATGAGATGTGTTAAGATAAAGACAGAATTTCCTGCTCAATCTGGAATAATTAGAAGGACACAGACGACGAGAAAAGGAGACTATTTTCAGAGGGTCAGGCCTTGTTTTCATTAACTGCTGTCACAAGCGTGCCATTAAAATAGTCATATTTCCTCAAATGTTGGACTTTGAGATGCAAAGTTGAGTAGTCAAATAGTTCTGTTAACTTAACCTAATTTTCAGAGATGGTGTTGTATATGCTTCCATTCTGAATCTGTAAGCCTTTAGACTTCTGATTTTTTTTTTTTTTCAGTCCCAAGCTGATAGTATTGTAGTAAAGCTCAGAGCTTTACTGTCCTAGGGAGGAAGAGAAAAAGGTATCTCCCCTAAAAACAACCCAGAAAACTATATTCAAAGTTAGAATGTTTAAAAAGGAATCTATTTCTTCTGTAAAGGGAAAAGACATCACCATTGTTCTGCTGGCTGGAAGTGTTGGAAGCATCTCAAAGAAACACAATTGGGCTAATTATATTTCCATCTTTCTATACCCATTCAAGTCTGAGAACACACACTTTGCTGAAGTTTTACATTCTTTGGGATTATATGAGAATTTACAAGACTATCAAGATGCCTTAGATGGTTTTTTAGAGATAACATGTAATCTTTACTATGATGTTTTGTGGGTCTGATGTTCTTTCTCTGAGAAAAATCATATGAAGAAGAAAATTCAAATGTGCCCAGTACCAAGTTTGAGATTTTTTAAAATTCTGATTTAAAAAATATTTTACTACATTAAATTGACCTTTAAAAAATACGATAAACATGAACATAAGACTCTGACTTCAGAGTTTAGCCAGTTTCTCTAACCAAGGGATTTAGGTTGTTCAGAATTCACCTACAGTTCACTTACAATTCACCTACAATTTTAAGGTCTAATAATAGAAAGATACTTGAATAATACCTGCATAACAAAATGGGAGTGATATTAAAATTAAAATTTAGTCTTATAAAATCTCCTATTCCAAACATGTGTGCCCTATGATCCAGCATTTTCAACCGAGGCAATGTTCACCCAGAAGTAATAGGTACTTTTCTTCTCAAACATGTTCATAGCAGTGCAATTTACGGTAGTTTAAAAGTGGAAACAATCCAAATGGCCACCAATGGATACTCTATGGTTATCATCATACAACAGTAAGAATATCTTATGTAGCAATAAGAATAGTCTGTTGTTAAATGCAACACTACAGGAGAATGCCAAAAATAAAATGTTAAGCAAAAGTCGATAGACTCAGAAGAGCATATATTATATGATTCCATTTAGGTAAAGTACAAAAGAAGGGAATATGAATCTGTTGGGTGTTAGAAGTCAAGAGATAGTCATTATCTTTGGGGGTTAGTGACTAGAAGGAGGATGAGGATTACTCGTGGTGTTGTTTATGTAAGGCATTTTAACTTAATGAAAATTCATGGAGTTCTGTACTTATGATTACTTTTCTGTATATATGATTTACTTCAATAAAGTGTTTACTTAAGAAAAAAACAGTCTTTTGCGTGTTCAGTTTGAGAAGTTCTTTATAGATCTTGGATACCAGCCCTTTATCTGTAATGTCATTTGCTTCTTCTCCCATTCCGTGGGTTGCCTCTTTGTTTTGTTGACTGTTTCCTTTGCTGTGCAGAAGCTTTTTATCCTGATGAAGTCCCAAAAGTTCATTTTTGCTTTTGTTTCCCTTGCCTTTGGAGACGTGTCATGAAAGAAGTTGTTGAGGCCAATGTCGAAGAGGTTACTGCCTATATTCTCCTCTAGGATTTTGTCGGATTCCTGTCTCACATTGAGGTCTTTCTTCCATTTAGAGTTTATCTTTGTGTATGGTGTAAGAGAATGGTCGAGTTTCATTCTTCTGTATATAGCTGTCCGATTTTTCCAGCACCATTTATTGAAGAGACTATGTTTTTGCCATGGTGATGGCTATTAAGGAGAGCATGTACTGCATGGGGCACTGGGTGTTATACGCAAACAATGAATCGTGGATCACTACATCAAAAACTAATGATGTACTGTATGGTGACTAACATAACATAATTTAAAAAAAAGAAAAATCAGTCTTTTCTTCCAGGTTACCAGAGATGGTAACAAATGAGTAGTTAGTATGTTCTAAAAAACTAATTCAGTGGTCTTTGCACATGGCTTTATAACTCTGCCATTTGTCTGTAGCTAGCTTATGTTGTGTTCAGAATGTGGAATATAGGATGTGGAGAAAAGAAAGCCATTTCCCATGTGTAGTAGATTCCTTTGGTTGCTGTAACAAATTACCCCAAGTTTGGCCTAAAACAACAGAAATGTATTGTCTTGTAGTTCTCGAGGCCAGAAGTTTTGAAATCAGTATCACTGGGATGAAATCAAGGTGTCAGCAGGATCATGCTTTCTTTGAAGTCGCGAGTGGGGAATCCTGTACACTGCCTCTTCCAGCTTAACTAGTGGCTGCTGGCATTCCTTGGCTTGTGGCCACATCATTCCGACCTCCGTGCCATCACCTTCAGATCTCTCTGTGTTGCACCTTCTTTTCTGTGTCATATCTCTGACTGCTTTCCTCTTAAAAGGATCCATGTTACTGCATTTCATGCCCACCTGGATAATCTTCCCATTATAGTGTTCTTAACTTTATGCCATATGCAAAGATTCTTTTATTTCCTATAAGGTAACATTTGCAGGTTTCAAGGATTAGGACAAAGATCTATTTTCTGCAGGCATTTTTCAACTTTCCACACTGTGTGATACTCGACAGGAAGTAAATGAGATAATATTGTTCACCAACTGCTGCTGTTTGGGTACACTTGACACAACTTGCAGGTGTAGAAAATGATTTTCTAGGATTACCTCACTCTTTGTAAAGCTCCTATTATTTATAATTCTAATCAAAAGATCGGAATTGGCTACAGAGACTTCAGAAATCACATAATGCAGATACTTTTAGTCCTTACAGTTTTTCTTCAGATGAGATCTTTTAGGAAACCCAAATATTAAACTGCAGACAGCGCTGCCCCACCATCTCAGTTTCTCTTTCTTTCCAGAGTGGTCTCATGAGGGTATCCTTGGAAATTCCTTGGGCTCTGTGGAGCTGTTTGAAAAATTTAGCTTTTCTAATCTCTTTATTTTACTGAGACCCAGCAGCTAGCATTCATGGGATCACAGTTCTCTTTTTCAAAGATCATTCAGAAAATTTGGGAATAAATCCTTTATCTCCAATATTCTTTGCACTAAACCACCTTCAGATGCCTCTACATGGAAGACACCATATGGTTACCGCAATTACATCATACAGGCCCCTTAAACCTTTGGCCCAGATTTCTGTATATCACAGAAAACACACAGAATGACATAAGATAGCAAAACATGTGAACAGGTTTCTAAGCTATCAATATCAGTATCAGGGCATGTTATTTACCTCCTATTAGGATTGTGAGAGCTACTTTCTGTGCACTAAGGAAAAAGGATGTCTCAGATCAGCTGTTATTCCTGCAAACAGCCCATATATTTGAGTTTACACTAGTATACACAGATGTCATCAACTCAAGCTTGCAATGTCAGAGCAAAATGGAACTCTGCTATTATACATAGCTTAGTATATGGGTATCTTTCTTGCTCATCTTTGTCCCTTGTTGTAAAACTCATGGCACAGTGCTACACACATTTTATATTCTACATGTTAATCCCATACATTTCTGTCTACCTTTGTTCTCTGTCCTGTGAAACTTTGTTTTCATTATCTGAGCAGTTTCACTGATACGCTCTACTGGTTTTATTCAGTTGATACCACTACTCTCTTGCCAGACAAAGATCTTAAAGTAATGTGTGTTTACATGTATTAAAGGCTGTCAATGTCAGTAAACAAAGAACACATTTGAAGGGACTAAAGAATATGATTTTCTATTTTTATGGTTGGTTGAAATATTTTGTTTATTCTAGCTGTACTTTATATGGTAATTGTCATTTATCTGTAGGAGAAACGTGTTTGATTTTTGTATGTGGTAAATCACTCATGATTGTTTACACAGTTGAAGCTCAGACTTTTATTAAAATGGTTAGTCTCATGAAGGCATAGTAACTGAATGCATTGTGACTGTCAAGGAAATACCCTCTCATATTTGCTAGTATGGGGAGTGTAATTGATTGCTGGCTCCAGATTCTGCACTCTGTTCATAGTGCTGAGGCCACCCCACACAAGAGCTTATCTCAGTCAGTGACTGAGTGTTGCAGGGACACTAAGCAAGGCCCATTCCTGCAACATGTGGGATTCCTCTGATGTGACTTTGGCTCAAGGACTCCCCAGTCAGTTTGGCTGAAACTTTCTTAGATTGTGCTACAGTACAAAGCCCGTTTCTTTGCTGACTCACTTCCCCCTCTCCTTCAGAGTGGTCAGACATGCATCATAGTGGGATAGCTCTTCCAACCTCCTCCAGCTTTCTCCTGTTTTCTTTCACAGGTGCCCCTCCCACCACCCCAAGAACTCTTTTTTTAAAATTTTTATTTTTTAAATAAATTTTTAAAAGATTTATTTGAGACAGAAAGAGAGCAAGAACAGCAAAAACAGATTTTGTTTATTTGAGAGAGAAAGAGAGAGTGAACGAGAACAAGCAGATGGAGGGAGAGGACACCATACTAAGAACTTTTTTCCTTGTCTAATCCCATCTTTGTGTCTGCTTCCAGTCCAGGAAGAGGACTTGCACTACCACATAAAAAAAAATTGTTTTTCCCAAATGGTTAAATATTTAGGCCCCTTTATTCATATTTGGTTTCAAGTTTTAAAGCCTGATCTTTCATAATAGATTTACATACCCCTCTACTTTTTTAGGAAGCTATTAGATGAACTTGAATATTGTCTTAATTTATTTTGTTGAACCTAGTACGCACTTCCCTTCATTTTGAACTCTGCCAACCAGTATAGAAAAGTATAGTTTCTCCTGCAACTGCCAGTCAAAGGAGGTTTGTTTACCCTATTTGGCAAATCAAGATGACTTGGTGACACTTTGCCAGGTCTCCTGTGATGCTGACTTGTTGGAAAACACTTTTGCACACTACTAGACCCTATTAAGCAATTTCGTAATGGAGGCTTGCATTAACAATTCACCCTTGCCTGGAAGAGTCTTGACACCCTGCTATTTAGGATGAACATGTTGGTACTTTGTTTTGTTGTGTCTCTCTAGGATTAGGGCAGTGGGAGATTTACCATACCTCTGCATCTCATTTTGGCATGTGTCATTGAGATGGGGGCTCAGGAAGGTGGTGGTTATTAACTCTTTAACTACCTACTTATTTTACAAAAATGAAATTTTACTGGTGGATAGCCTCCTAAATCAGTTATGGTGATGAATTAATATTAGTTTCGAGGACCTGAATATCAATACAGATTATTTGGGTGCTTTGGATGTTAAGCATTATCTAAATCTTGGTGAAAATTCCTCCCTTATTAAAGTGTTATCTGCATACAAAAACAATTTTATTAAAAACATATGGGATGGGGCGCCTGGGTGGCTCAGTTGGTTAAGCGACTGCCTTC
>NW_028012972.1:0-1000 GCF_054177405.1 Leptonychotes weddellii
TGATATTAACTCCTACCAAATATATTGTTTTCTGTGCTTTTAGAGTCATATTTAAAAAATCATCACTCAGACCAGTGTCAATAAAGTTTTATTTCTAGTAGTTTATAGTTTCAGTAGTAGTTTATAGTTTTAAGTCTTTAATCCATTTTGAGTTGATTTTTATATATGGAGTGAGAAAAGGGTCCAGTTTCATTTATCTGCACTCTTCCACTAGTTTTCCTAACACCATTTCTTGAAGAAACTGTCCTCTCCCTGTTGTGTTTTTCATGACACTTTGTAAAGGAACAATTCACTGTTAATATGTGGGTTAATTTCTGTGCTCTCTATTCTCTTCTGTTGGTCTGTATGTCTGTTTTATGCCAGTAACCTACTATCTTGATTGCGGTAACTTTGTAGTGTAGTTTGAAATCAGGATGTGTGATCCCTCCAGCTTTGTCCTTTTTGCTCAAAACTGCTTCAGATATTTGCAGTCTTTTGTGGTTTCATATCAGTTTTGGGATTATCATATTTCTGTGAAAAATTGAATTTTGATAGGGATGGCACTGAATCTGTAAATTGTTTTAGGTACTATTGACATTATAACATTAATTCATTCAATCCATTAACAAAATCATCATTCTATACTTATTTGTGTCTTCTTCAATTACTTTTATCAATGTGTCATAATTTTAATTAAAGATTTTTCACCTGCTTGCTTAAATTTATCCTAAATATTTTACTTTTTCTATTTAGAATAAGATTTTCTTAATTTGTTTTTCTGGTTTTTGTTTGTTTGTTTTGGGATAGCTCATTGTTAGTACATGGGAAGGTAACTGCTTTTAGTGTATTAATTTTTTTTTAAATTTTATTATGTTATGTTAATCACAATACATTACATCATTAGTTTTTGATGTAGTGTTCCATGATTCATTGTTTGCATATAACACCCAGTGCTCCATTCAATATGTGCCCTCTTTAATACCCATCACCAGGCTAACCCATCCCCCGACACCCCTCCCCT
>NW_028012973.1:0-11616 GCF_054177405.1 Leptonychotes weddellii
GACTGCCTTCGGCTCAGGTCATGATCCTGGAGTCCCGGGATCGAGTCCCGCATCGGGCTCCCTGCTCGGCGGGGAGTCTGCTTCTCTCTCTGACCCTCCTCCCTCTCATGCTCTCTGTCTCTCATTCTCTCTCTCGCAAATAAATGGGTAAAATCTTTAAAAAAAAAAATAAAAAAAATAAAAGTTTAATAAAACACACACACGCATGCACACAAAATCAACAACAGTTAAATTACCTTTGAGCATTTACAGTACCAGGAACTATGCTAAATATTTCTTGTTCTTTTTTTTTAAAGATTATTTATTTATTTGAGAGGGAGAGAAAGTAGAGAGAGAGCACGTGAGTGGAGGTGAAGGAGGCAGAGGGAGAAGGAGAAGCATGCTCCCCAGTGGGCAGGGAGCCCGATGCGGGGCTTGATCCCAGGACCCCAGGATCATGACCTGAGCCAAAGGCAGATGCTTAACTGACTGAGCCAACCAGGCACCCCATATTTCTTGTACATTTTCTTATTTGAGAATCTAAGAATCCTGTGAGGTAAAGACTACCATTAACCTCATCCTTTCCATGTGAAAACTGAAGGTTTATTTCCAAGGTCACATGCCTATTAAGTGGCAGAGTGTCAGGTCTGAAATTTACCCGACTTGTAAGCTAACATGTTAGCCTCTCATTTTCATAGATGCTGGCAAAGACACGACACTCCTGGGTTAAAGACAAAGGACTGAGCAGGGAGCATGGGTTTCATGTTCCTGTTGGTTACCCTTGCCCCTCAAATCCCTGGGATGTAATGTGGACACAGACCCAGGTGGTTTTAATGGGTTGCATGCAAACTTGTCCAACATTTGCCCTGGATGGAGACATTATCTTTACAGTAGTGGACAGCAAAGAAATATGCTCTCTGCTCAGAGACACGTAGACTATTTCTGTTTTCCAAGGTGGTTCACTATACAAAAAGCTTTGAAAAATATTCCCAAATACAGGCTGCCAGTGCCTTGGATGGAGAGATGTGCAGAAATGTGAGAGACCCATGGAAAATTGTCTTTCAACGGGGAGTCCTATTTTGAGTCCAGTCTGACTTTCGTCTGTACTTTTAACTACTTTTCTTTGATTAACTGGAGTAAGTAATCAGAAGAGAAGAGACAGAAAGATAAAGTTCAAAGGAGTAGAGCAGGAAACTGTGGAGTAAGTGTTGAAGTTGAGACAGGAAATAACTAGTTCCATTTTTCATGTAAAATTTACTGACTTAGGGATATGAATCACCTTTACCAGGAGCTATTCTCCATTCTGTTTCTCGTTACCTTGATTTTATGGGGATAATTGAGATTCTTTACTCACTCCCCTACTGCTGGCACCTGGAGAAGTCAAAGAAAAAGATCTAGAGATTGCTAGAACATCATGCCAGGAGATGAGCTCTTAGAGCTTACTCTAGGATAGAGGGGCTTTCTTCACAGCATCAACATTGTAAATAAGACATTATTATTAATACACTATTGAACTATAACCAGATTGTGGGATTCATAATTGTAATGTTTCTGTGTGAAACGTCATTTTAGGCAACCAACCTTGGGACAAACTTTTGGAATGTAATTCACTATAAATGGAGAGTATTTCCTTAGTATTACTTGTTGTGCACATATTTCTTTTAAAAAGGTAAATTTTGAAACCCAATTTTCAATTCTTTCTTGAATGACTAAGGTGCCATATATCCTCTAATAACTATTTTGTGGAAAAATTCAGCAAGGCACTAAGAGAAAGTATCTTAAATGCAACAAGGCTGCATGCATTCTTGTATCAACTGGATAAATTGCCCAAATATATTATATATTTTAAGAGAGGGATAATAGAATATAAACTGAAATGGTGCATACATAAACATGACATGAATTATATTATTTTATGATATAAAGTATCTGTTCCTCAATTTATAGATGAATGCAGAGGTTCAGTGAGTGCTTTGCTGGCTTCCTATCCTTATGAGAACAGCCAATAATCATCTTAATATCTCCTGAAATGATCTACAAGTAATTCAAATTGATGACAACTTGAGTAGTGCCAAATGACTTGGCAGGAAGACAGAGACTTCTTTGAACATGACCATTTGTGCTGACCTGCTCTGTAACCTGATATAATTGTGATTTGACTGATGCAGCCTAACATTAAGCATCTAGTACAAAATTGGGAAGCAGCACTCTCTCCAAGCCATAAACATGGGAAAAATAAGACTCTGAACTGTACATGTTGAAAGGGATTCATTTTCTTCTAGCTATTTGCTAGTTTAACATGACAACCATTGAGTCTGGGTCAACTTGCCTATGTAAATGAGCTGGACAAGCCCAGGGGAATCTATGGTGCTTTGCCATCCAGAGATAGTAAACTGGTCAGTAGAGGACAGATCGCTGAAAGCAGAGATACCTTTTCTGCAGTGTAATTTCTGTATGTAGTAATGGCTTGGAGAATCTATTCCTGCATTTTATTTATTTATTTATTTATTTATTTATTTATTTATTATTTATTTATTAGAGAGTGAACGGGAGAGAAACAGCATGAGAGGGGAGAGGGTCAGAGGGAGAAGCAGGCTCCCCGCCGAGCCGGGAGCCCGATGTGGGACTCGATCCCAGGACCCTAGGATGATGACCCGAGCCGAAGGCAGTTGCCCAACCAACTGAGCCACCCAGGCGCCCTATTCCTGCATTCTAAATATCACTTTTGTTTTTAGGATCATTGATCCCAACTCTTTCCATTCCTAGCTTTTACTGAAGATGAAAAGATAGTCCATTTATTGACTTGAAATTATCCCTATGATATTATTGGCCATTAGGTTACTTCCCTAAATAAACCAATTTAATTTTTGTCAAGGAATAAATTGACATGGTTATGGGTGTCAGAGATAGCATGGTATCTCTTCTATCCTGTCTCTTACTTGTGACAATGGTGACATTTTGTGACCTTTCCATTTCAATGTGTCTCACAGATCAAACTCTTCCATTTGTTACAATCTTCTTGTCATTGACTGCCACATACTGAATTTTTTGTTCAGGAAAAAAATGTTTTATTTCTATAAAAGATAATGTCAATGTTAGGGATAAGTTTTGAATAGAAGCTAATTCTTAAAACCTACTTACTAATGTCAATTAATTATTAAATAAATATTAAGAGTAGATTAACTATGAACCAAGTGGAAGCCTATATGCTGCAGATAAAGAGATGAATTATACATAGTCTCTACAATTAAAGAGTTTACAGCCCTGCCTGTCTCGAAAGAAGCATCAGTTCTCTTTGCTAAATAAATCACTTGATCCTTTAAATTTTTTTTCAACTTTATTTATTGGTACAGATATTCGAATGCAAGTTTGCCAAAAGGCACATGTAGCAGACACATCTGTACTGCCCGGATCCCCATTATCTGAGTTAGCAGGCCTCAGCTCCAAGCCCTGTCCTGGAATTGCCCTCAGCTGCCTTGCTCAAGAATGTATCCCCTCCCTAGGGTATCTGGCATCCATTGACTGGACAATGCTCATGAATAAAAGCCCAGTTCTCTCCTTCTAATTCAGGGCAACTCTGCAGGGCCATCCCAGCTTTCAGAGCTTCCTTTGGGTTTTAGTTTGATCATGCTACACTAGAGTCCAGCAATTGTCGAGATTAATCATGTATACAGAGCTTCCAGTGATCATTTTAGTGCAGTCTTTTTTAATGTGAAGAGATAGCCACTTAACTTTCAAGGAAACCTCTGTAACAGAGAAAGAAAGTAGAGTAGGGGGAGGGGAAAGGAAAGAAAAGAAGGGAAGGATAAAATCAGAAGAAGCAAGGCAACAGAGGCTGACAAACACATGTACACATGCATGAGCACACCACACACACACACACACACACACACACATACTTCTATGGCCTGAATATTTGTGTTCCTCCCAAACTCATATATTGAAACCTAATCTCCAATGGGATGGTATTTGGAGGTGGGATTTTTGGAGGCAATTAGGTCGTGAGGGTGGATCCCTCATGAATGGGATTAGTGCTCTTACAAAAGAGACCTCAGAAAGCTCTTCCATTATGTGAGGATCTGGTGAGAAGATAGCATCTACGAACCAGGAAGTGGGTTCTCACCAGACAGTGAGTGGATCTTCTGGCACCTTTATGTCAGGCTTCCCAATCTCTAGAACTATGAGAAATAAATTTCTGCTGTTTATAAGCCACCCAGTCTTTGGCATTCTTTTATAGCAGCCTGAAACAGACTCTCTTCTCTCTCTCTCTCTCTCTCTCACACACACACACACGCACGCACACACACACTCCTACCTTAATTAAAACCCTGGTAGAGTTTGTACAGATGAAATAAGAACAAGGGACCATAAAATAAAGAGCAGTCAGATAATTAAAAAAGAGGTCTTAGAAATTTAAAAAAATGGTAACATAAATTAAAAGCCAAACAGAAGGGTTGGGAGATAAATTTTAAAATATCTTCCAAGAAGTACAATGAAAATAATAGAGACAAGTTAAAAATGATAAATTAAGGAAGTCTGACATTCTACTAATTCCAGAAGGAGAGAGCAAAGAAAGCGGATGGGTAGAAATGATCAAAATATACACATCTTCTCCAGAGTCTCCAGTCTGAAAAACCCACTAAGTTTTCAGCAAGAAATCTCAAGTGCCTAACAAAATCTATCATCTGAATAGTTCAAATGTCAAGTCCAAACTGAAGAATCTTTAAAGCTCAAAGTTTCTAAAAAGAAAAAAAAAGTCACATGTAAATGAATTAGAAATCATAATGACATTAAGTAACACTGGAATCTAGAACAAGAACTAACAAATTACGGCCTGTTTTTGTAAATAAAGTTTTATTAGAGCACTGTGATGCCCATTTATTTATAAATCTTCTGTGGCTACTTTTGAGCTAACACAGCAGAGATGAATAGTTGCAATAAATATCACACAGAATGCAAAGGTTAAAAATTTAATATCTAGTTCTTTATAGAAGAAAATTTGCCAACGCCTGGAAACCTAGAAGACAACTGAGTAATATTTTCAAAATTATGAGAAAATATGATTTATAACTGATAATGCAACCCAGCCACACTAAAAATCAATCATGGATGTAGAATAATGGTGTTTGTCAGACATGTAAAATCTTGACTATGTTACTTCCCAAACACCCTTTCTCAGAATGCTACTAAAAATGATAAAGGGGATTTGCAAGGAAATTGATTAAAGGAAATTTTAGGATAAAATCTATAGATCAAATAAGGAAATTTGAAGTAGATTGATAAAAGATTTAGTAGGGATATTCCAATGAATAGATAATGTTGTTAGAACATTGAGTAAATGTATTTAGAGGAAGTTGGAGCAATTGGGATAAATTGTAGTTATACATACATTTTAAAGCAAATACAAAATATATGGCAAGTATATCTGCAGGTAAGCAAAGTTTGTACAAGAATGGGATTTGGTCTCTTCGACTAATCACCAAAAAGCAACCAATTCAGCCAAGTTTATTTGTGAAACAAGGAAATAAAGGCTTCTCTTAAAAGTCAAAAAAAAAAAAAAAAAAAAAGAAAGAAAATGGAATAATACTATACTTAGCAGGTTAACTGTAAATAATATTTACCTGGTCATAATAATGTAAACATTGAATACTAATTTAACCCAAAAAGATGATATAACCATAACTGGAGGATGAGGATGAGGGAACAGTGTTTGAGTGTGTGTGTGTGTGTGTACTCATGTATGAAGAATGGCACATAAGACAGCTAATCTTTCTCTTCCGTGTAAGGATTAAATAATAGCATTATAATCATGTTATTTTGAAACATAGATGTAAAAACACTTAAAAAAAGCTAAAAGTAATGAAAGTGGTTACTTTTGAGTGGAAATCAATTGTTAGTGAGGAGACTCAGGAGTGGGGAGAGATGAGACAGACAGCAGTTTATCATTTTGTCTAGTATATTTGTTTTTTATTTTTATTTCATTCTTTTTAATTTTAAAGATTTATCTATTTATTAGAGGGGGAGGGGCAGAAAGAGAGGGAGAGAAAATCTCAAGCAGATTCCTCATCTCAAGCAGACTGCCCGCTGAAAACAGAGCCTGACGTGGGGCTCCATCTCACAACCCTGAGATCATGACCTGAGCTAAAACCAAAAGTCAGAGGCTTAACAAACTGAGTCACCCAGGCACCTCTGTTCTTTGTTTTTTAAACTGAAAACCTCAATTACTTTGATAGGAATAAAAGTTAAATCTTAGTAATAAAAAGAGAGAGAGATCTGGTCTATTTAATAATTTAAACCTATTTGAAATTCTTCAATTATCAGCTTTCATGTACAAAATCAGATGTTCATGGATGCTGAAATTTTTTCAGGGTGAGATGTCACCATTTTGTAGATAAAAATTTTCCTCATTTTGATTGCATGCAGCTATTTCAGAATGAAGAAACAAATCTGAATCATTGAGAATTTGAAAATGGTTCACCTTCCTCGAAATAGGTCACATATTCAAGGGGCAAGTGGTGAAAATGTAATCTTTTCTAGCAGTTCCAGCAATCTATAATAAAGACAGTCATTGAAAGGATTTTTAGAATGTAAAACTAACTTTAAGGCTGATGGCTTAATGCCGGAAGAAATTAATAATCTATAATTTTAAGAGATGAAAATAAATATAAAAATGATAGATACAAAAATCTGCTCATTAGATTGAAAGATTAACCTGACCTACAATTTGGATATTTCAACTTCCATTCCTAAACAACAACTGAATGCCCAGTAGCATTAATAACTGCTGTATCCTTTATGCACACTTAATAATACACTTCCACTGGTGATCATGATTTATAATGCAATGCATATTTTATAGAGGTTCAATCACATACTTTCCTAAAGAAATTTTTGTCTCAAGTGCTATTGGAACTAGAATCCAAAAGTTCACTAACGTTCTCACTAAAATTCATGGAAACCTGGTAGTGCTCTTAGAGCAATTAGAAATATAATTCATTTTGATGTCAAAAAAATAAAATTTATGCATAAATTTCCAGAAATATAAGAAATTATAAGAACTAGGTAACTTCCAATATCCCCAACTATCCGACTATCTCCAAGTTTTGGAGAAAGCAAATAAAATGATAAAGAATAAAATATTATACATAGGCAACATAATGGACAAGGATAGTTAAGAATCAGTATCATACTGTAGAAAAGGCTGTTATTTTGGAATATGGTTGTCAGGATTCCTTAGATTTTAGAGTTCCATTCTCCTGATTGTTGTTTTTTAAGGTTATTTTTGTAAGGTAGATGTGGTCGAACTGCCAATTACTACACTGAGGATTATTCATAAACTACAGGAAGTGTTTGGGTCAAATGCAGACTCTTTATTCTTGGTTTGGGCTTCTCCATCTGGTTCCCACGTACTCTTCTTACCATGACAAACTGGAAAAGACAGGAAGTTGTAAGGCTACTCTCACATCATTCTTGCTTTTTTGGTTTTAAAATTTATTCAAAATGGTTCAAGTGGAAATAGTTTCTCAAGATTTCTGGGGTGATGTTAGAAAGGAATCTGGATAATGAAAAGAAAAAGCTCAGCAAATGCCAGGCACAACCCCTCCAATCCTGTGGCTGCCTGACAATCCTCTTCTCCAAGAAATAACCAGCCTAATATTGTATATTTGTTCTACATGCAGCTAGTGTTACAGTGTTTCACTTTGCCTGGAAGGAATTATGGCATGAAGTGGAGATTTATAAAAATTAATGGGCGGGGCGCCTGGGTGGCTCAGTCGTTAAGCGTCTGCCTTTGGCTCAGGTCATGATCCCAGGGTCCTGGGATCGAGCCCCGCATGGGGCTCCCTGCTCCGCGGGAAGCCTGCTTCTCCCTCTCCCACTCCCCCTGCTTGTGTTCCCTCTCTCACTGTGTCTCTCTCTGTCAAATAAATAAATAAAGTCTTAAAAAAAATAGTAAAAAAAAAATTAATGGGCAATAGCTAATGGTTTGGCCACATGTTTGGAAAATTGGAAAGAGTATAATTGGAGAAGGAGTGACAAGAAGTTCTGGAAAAAAAATTTAGATGAATCTCTCAGACTAAGTCCCCAAATGCTCATCTAAGTCTCCATTATAAAGGAAGTTCATAAAAATCAGGTGGATAGGATGTCCACTCTGATTTTCAGTCAGCCATTTAACCACTGCCATTCTAATGTTTGTTCCATGAGCTTATAAAGAAAGTAGCCATATTGGCAGGATAGACTCCATGCTTAAGCTCAAGAGCATATACTTCTCACCAAGGCTGATGTGGTGATTACAACTACTGGGAGTCCAGTTTGCAAGAAAACAGCTACTAACCTGGGGCCTTAATATAATTTTGTACCTCTGTGACCATGGTAGCAGATTAATGTTGCTTGGAACTGCTTGCAGTTTATACTCACTGGGATAGATATCTGTTCTGAATTTGCATTTGTTTACTCTTCACATCATGACTCTGCATATTGATGAAATTCCTAATACCCTGTAATGATGTCCCTTATTTCATTAATTTTAACCAAGGAATTTGGTTTAAACTAAAGAAGTAAAGCAAAGGCTCATGTCCATAGAATTAAATGGAGTCATAAAATAGTTTAATAAACTATTAAATGTTCAGTTATGATTCTATTTGGCACATATTATAAAATGGGTGATTCCCTAATGTCAGAAAATATGGATTTAGTAATCAAGAAAAATAAGTGGAGGGGGCTGATGTTTACTTTATGACACTTTGACTCTTGCCATTCAGGTTTTAGTTTTGTTTCCATTTGAGGGATGTTTCCACCAGGGAACATAGCAATGTGTTCATTGCACTGGGACTATCATGTAGTAATTTTGTCTTTGTCATGAAACTAGGAAAATTGAAAAAAACAAAATTATGGCATTAATAGGGTTATTGGCCCTCCTTATCTAGGGGAACTAGGGTTTCTGCAATATGGTGGGGACAGGAAGATTGATGGTAGGAACCAGAGACTATTTGGGGTATCAACTTGTTTTGGTATGGCTAGAAGAAACAGTTAATGTAAGACTATTACATTCCTATATATACAGTACTGTCAAGCACGGAGATCTCTCAGAATGGAAGTTTGGATTACATTATAAAACAAATAACTTCTACCAGCTGAGATACTGGCTAAAGGCCATGAGAACCTGTAGAAGAAAGAAATAAGAAACAGCTTCATGACCAGTAGCAGATATTATGGAATTAACCATTACCATTATTTTCTTCCTTATGTGTTATGCACACATCTTTGTATTTTAAATCAAAATCTCTTCTTTTTCTTTCATTTACTATTTTATAAAAGACGTTATGATGATTAAATTTTCCATTTAGTTTCTAGGCTATAGAGTATTGAGATGGGATCATGAAGGTACTAGAAGAGGAAAGGGACAATGACAGAAACTGTGGACTCGGATCTGGATGAACTTTGATTGTGTCTTTGGGGGAATAGATGAATTTTGTCATACAGGAATATTGTTGGCAGTGTATATGTGACTGTTTAGACATACAGATATTGTGTAGTCAAAGATGTGGGCTGTAGCAGAATTTTTCTCATTGTTAATACAGCATAATTTTTTTTAAACCAGGCTCCTATTCACTTACAAATAAATACTTCTTTCTACTAAGTATCATCTTGTGGGTCTGCTTTAATGTTCATATCCTCCCTTAGCCAAGGGACAGCACATGACCCAAGAGAAGTGACTTGGATGCCCTCTTCAATCTTGATCAATAAGGTTGTGTTTGGAAATAGATTTCATCATGGTGGTGGTGTTGTATTGGCTTAATTGTCCATGTTATAGTAGCCTGGTTTGTTTCCTACACAATTCCTGCACTAGGCTGCCTAACTTCAAGCTGTGTTGCAAGACTTCTTCTTTTTTCTTTCCTTTCCTTTCCTTTTCTTTTTTTTTTTTTTTGTTTCAGGAGTAGAATTTCGTGATTCATCACTACATACAACACCCAGTGCTCATTATAGCAAATGCCCTCCTTAATGCCCATTCCCCATTTATCCCATCCCCCCACCTCCCCTCCAGCCACCCTCAGTTTGTTTCAGTGTCTCTTATGATTTGCCTCCCTCTCAATTTTCATCTTATTTTATTTTTCCTTCCCTTCCCCCATGATCCTCTGTTTTGTTTCTTAAATTCCACATATGAGTGAAATCATATGGTATTTGTCTTTCTCTGACTAACTTATTTCACTCAGCATAGTACCCTCTAGTTCCATCCATGTCACTGCAGATGGCAAGATTTCATCCTTTGTGATGGCTGACTAATATCTGTATCTTTCTATATCTATCTATATCTATCTATATCTATATCTATATCTCTCTATATACTACAACTTCTTTATCCATTCATCAGTTGATGGACACTTGGGCTCTTTCCATAGTTTGGCTGTTATTGATCATACTGCTATAAACATCAGGGTGCGTGTACCCCTTCGAATCCGTATTTTTGTATCCTTTGAGTAAATACAATTGCTGGATCGTAGGGTAGTCCTATTTTTAACTTTTTGAGGAAACTTCATAATGCTTTCCAGAGTGGCTACACCACCAGTTGGCATTCCTTGCATTCCCACCAACAGTGCATGAGGATTCCCCTTTCTCCACATCTTCCCCAACATCTGTTGTTTCCTGT
The DNA here is from genome assembly GCF_054177405.1 of Leptonychotes weddellii. Lineage (NCBI taxonomy): Eukaryota > Metazoa > Chordata > Mammalia > Carnivora > Phocidae > Leptonychotes > Leptonychotes weddellii. Next base: position 10,625 of record NW_028012973.1, read on the forward strand.
GCTGTTAATTTTAGCCATTCTAACAGGTGTGAGGCGATATCTCATTGTGGTTTTGATTTGTATTTCCCTGATGCCAAGTGATGTTGAGCATCTTTTCATGTGTCTGTTAGCCATCTGGATTTCTTCTTTTTTTTTTTAAAGATTTTATTTATTTATTCATGAGAGATAGAGAGAGAGAGGCAGAGGCAGAGGGAGAAGCAGGCTCCCCGCGGAGCAGGGAGCCCGATGCGGGACTCGATCCCAGGACCCTGGGATCATGACCTGAGCTGAAGGCAGACGCTTAACCGACTGAGCCACCCAGGCGTCCCTGGATTTCTTCTTTAGAAAAATGTCTATTCATGTTTTCTGCCCACTTCTTACCTGGATTATTTGTTTTTTTTGGGGGGGGGTTGGTAAGTTCTTTATAGATTTTAGATACTAGCCCTTTATCTGATAAGACATTTGAAAATATTTTCTCCCATTCCATAGGTTGCCTTTTAGTTTTGTTGATTGTTTACTTTGCTGTGCAGAAGCTTTTTATCTTGAGGGAGTCCCAGTAGTTCATTTTTACTTTTGTTTCTCTTGCTTCTGGCGACCTGTCTAGTAAGAAGTTGTTACAGTCAAGGTGGAAGAGGTTACTGTCTGTGTTCATCTCTAGGATTTTGATGGCTTCCTATCTCACATTTAGGTCTTTCATCCATTTTGAATCTATTTTTGTGTATGGTGTAAGAAAGTGGTCCAGTTTCATTCTTCTGCATGTGGCCGTCCAATTTTCCCAGCACCATTTCTTGAAGAGACTGTCTTTTTTCCTTTCTTTTTTTTTTTTTTTATTCTTATGTTAATCCCCATACATTACATCATTAGTTTTAGATGAAGTGTTCCATGATTCATTGTTTGTGCATAACACCCAGTGCTCCATGCAGAACGTGCCCTCCTCAATACCCACCACCAGGCTAACCCATCCCCCCACCCCCCTCCCCTCTAGAACCCTGTTTGTTTTTCAGAGTCCATCG
>NW_028012974.1:0-796 GCF_054177405.1 Leptonychotes weddellii
TCATCCCGACTTGGAGAGTCCATGTACAGTAGATTATGCCACCAGTCCCAAGCATCTCTCAACTGCCCTCTTCATTGGTTTTATCTTGTGCCAGATACTCTCAGAGCCTCTAACTGCCCTGTGTCCTGTGGGGCCTTCCCCTGAGTGGACAAAACTAGCCGAGAGCTGTCAGAGGCACAGGATGTCAGGCTGCTCTGAACCCCTACACGGGCAGGTTCAGGACATCTCAGAGCGGAAGTGCTGGATAAAGGCAACCAAAGGACATCTCAGCCAGGAGAGATGCGTTCGTCGGGTCACTGCTTAAAATGCAATGGGGAAGCAAAGCTGGTCTCTCAAGCCAGGTAGGAGCCAAGGCTGGTAATTAAGAGGTAAGTGACACTGGAGTCAGTGGGCTGGGAATTAGCTAAGCAGATGGTGGAGGTGGGAGTGCAGTTGCTTTCCCAGCCAAGTGCCCTTGTGCACAAATGACATTGTTGGTTAAGTGTCCTACCAAGGCTCCAGCTCTCGGACACGGCGACGCCAGTGTCTCCCCTCCTGCGGTACGGAGCCGTGGGCATACCGCACCCACTCCTACCCGTCCCTCAAGCGTGAGAGACACAACGCCATCTCAGCCAGAGAGTTTGTTCTCCTGCGTGGCCTTTGAGATTTTTTTTTTCCATTCATTACATAGTGAGCAAGTACCAATGATGTGCCCAGCTCTGTGCTCTACCCTGCTGATTCTAAAATAATTAAGACGTGATCGCGGCACTCAAGAAGTTGTCTATTCACACGGACAAGTAAATAAGTACATTAAGCC
>NW_028012975.1:0-796 GCF_054177405.1 Leptonychotes weddellii
TTTTTTTTTTTTTATTTTAGCCATCCTAAGTATGAAGTGATATCTCATTGTGGTTTTGATTTGCATTTCTCTGATAATTACTGATGTTGAGCATCATTTCATGTGTCTATTGGCTGTCTGTATATCTTCTTTGGAAAAATGTCTATTCAGGTCCTCTGCTTATTTTTTAATTGGGTTCATTTTTTTTGATGTTGAGTTATATAAGATCTTTGTATATTTTGGATATTAACACCTTATTGGATGTATCATTTGCAAATATCCTCTTCCATCCAATAGGTTGTCTTTTTGTTTTGCTGATAGTTTTCTTCACTGTGCACAAGATTTTTATTTTGGTATCATCCCAATAGCTTATTTTTGCTTTTTTCCCCTTGACTTAGGAGACTTTAGTCTGACCTGGCCAATGTCAGTGAAATTACTGCCTATATTCTCTTCTAAGAGTTTTATGGTTTCAGGTTTCACATTTAAGTATTTAATCAATTTTGAGTTTATTTTCATGTATGGTGTTAAGAAAGTATTCCAGTTTCATTATTTTGCATGTAGCTGTCCAGTTTTCCCGGAACCATTTATTGAGACTGCCTTTTCCTTTTCCTTATTGTATATTCTTCCCTCTTTTGTCATAGATGAACTGACCATTTAAATATGAGTTTATTTCTGGGCTCTCTATCCTGTTCCATTGATCTATGTATCTATTTTTGTGCCAGTACCATGTTGTTTTGGTTAGCTGCTTTCTAGTATATCTTAAAATCTGGAATTGTGATACCTTTATTTTTTCTCAAGATTGCTTTGGCTATTTGGG
>NW_028012976.1:0-796 GCF_054177405.1 Leptonychotes weddellii
AAAAAAAAAAAAAAAAGCAAACTCATTCTAACTCCTCAAAGCTGATACCTATGCCCTTAACTAGTTCTGACTGAAAAAAAGGAAAAACAAAATGGTTATTCTTTATATAACTTTAAGCTCTTACAAGCTTATATATTCATTTTACTTATTTGTTTTATACAGCTATTTAGCACAATGTGAACTTAATACGTGCTCATAATGGAAGAAAACAAATCATATCACAAAATGCAAACTCTTCTTAATTATATAAACTTACTCACATGGCTAGGTTCTAGACATCAGTTTTAGAACAACAAAGTCTTCTCTAAGTTATTCCAGAAGACTACTTTAGAACAACAAAGTCTTCTATAAGTTATTCCAGAAGACTATTTGCATACAAGTTTTGGAAATCTCCACTGCAAAATTCTTCCAATATAAACTGCATTTAATCTTTTCAATTAGCAACATGCTTAGAGAACACACCCAGAAAATCTGGGACCAGTGCTCTAGACTTTTCTACCTACTATAAGTGTATATGCTTATACACATATGCATACATACATATGTACACATACATATATATACATGAATACATATGTGTATTTATGTATATATACGCACTTGAGTATGTGTATACATATAGTATGTATATTTTTTATATGTATATACATATTTTGGGTGTGTGTACATATATATACAACTGATATACATATGGACAATGAGATAGATATAGTAACTATATATGTGTATATATATATATGTGTATGTATGTGTATATATATATATGCACACACACAGTAACTGAATTTGACCCAAA
>NW_028012977.1:0-796 GCF_054177405.1 Leptonychotes weddellii
GCTGAACAGCTTCTCTGCTTTCCGGTTCGCTGGGCCTTCCAACTCCTCTTAGGGGGAGTCAAAGGTAAAATCTCCCTTTTCAGTTGGCCCTCACCTTACTTGCCAGTCCTTCGTATCCGGACTGATGTAACTTTGGGCAGATTTGAACTTGACCAGTACATCACAATTCCCGATGTCGCTTTTCTCAAAAGCAACCAAATTTCTCACAAGTGAACAAACCCAAGTGGCACTTCTTTGTGACAGAGGCGGCCGGCTCCGTGGGACGCTTGTTATTTCCAGTGTGTTGCAATGCTTTTCCTTTCTGAAAGGGAATTTGTCACTCGGTTTGGAAGAGGAACATGTAATGCTCACTTTTGTCTCTAATTTGCCTACCTGTACCCTGTTCTTCTCGCAGTCCCAACTGTTCTCCAAGTGCCTGAAGGTGGTTTTGTGTGGATGTCCTACATCATCTCAGCATGTTCCCACCCGACCTCATCTTTCTCGCTCAGCTCTGAAAACAGGCGCCCCCTTTCTGACTTCTTCTTTCTGCTGGTGACGTTTTTTTCCAGTCGCCTGCCTGCTGAGTCATCCTTGACTCTCTTTTCCCCATCATGCTCTTGGCCAAGTTTTTCTCATTATGTACATATTTTTAAATAGATTCTTTTATTTTACATTTTTAAATTTTATTATGTTAATCACCATACATCATTAGTTTTTGATGTAGTGTTCCATGATTCATTGTTTGCATATAACACCCAGTGCTCCATTCAGTACATGCCCTCTTTAATACCCGTCACCAGGCTAACCCATCCCCCCA
>NW_028012978.1:0-796 GCF_054177405.1 Leptonychotes weddellii
GCCCCCACACCCCTGCCTTACAGTGGCCCAAATTCCTTCCAGAGCGGCAGCTCTCTTCAGTCTGTGCAGGGAGATGATAGTCAGTGGTGTGCTCATCCTTTCAGAATCTAAAGGCTTGTGTGTCAGATTCAAGTCAAAATCCTGGTAGCAGATGAGAGGGCCTAAGGTTTATGTTTAGTTATTAAGACTCTCTCCTTTTCTCTCTCTCTCTCTCTCTCTCACACACACACACACACACACACACACACGCCTTTGAATTTGGACTGGCATGTCACAAAGAAGAGATAAATGATTGGAGTCATGTAGTCAATCGATGATCTGCCAAGGCCTCTGAGCGGTGCCTGCCACTGACATCTTTGAAGACGTCTATATCTGCTTCCTCCCCACTTGGTTTCCTCAGTCAGCTCTTGAGCTGTGGAAACTTCCTTCCCGGACAGTCTCTTCCTGCTGAGACCACCGAGTTATTTACAAACCATCCTAACGTGATTCCCCTTATGACACAATATGACTGAGGGTCACAGGCCATTGAGCAACATTACAGTAAGTGACATCAGTGACACCGGTCGAACCTACTTACTCCACCAGCAGGAATTGTAGCAGCAAGTGGACAAGAAGACAGTCTCCATCCCCGCTAGTGTTCAGAACCGTAGAAGTTATTTGATACAGCAGAACTGAACACTGCTCCACCTGGATTTCTTTGCAAACTTGGAAATGGAAAAAGATTCTGCATAAGAGACTTTTCAGAAATAGAAGGGATGGCATCATACAGCCATTCATTCCCTTCGGCTAGTCTAAA
>NW_028012979.1:0-796 GCF_054177405.1 Leptonychotes weddellii
AAATAGCTGCCAGTGTTCCAGAAATTACACACGATATCCACATTTGAGACAGAACGGGATATCTGTTCCTTCTACCAGGAAAGCAAAATTTGACTTCACCCCACACCCAGCACATTTTTGCCTATCTCTTCACCCAGAAGTGGGTCATATGGCCCTGCTAGCTTCAAAGGAAGCTGGGAAAGCCATGAAAAGGATCGTTGAGATTGACTTAGACAGTGGCTTTCAGACGTTTTTGACCATAGCCCACAGTGAGAAACACATTTCATATCAGCCTAATGCATGTAACTGAAACATGGATAATGCAAAGAAAAGTTTCATAAGACACAACTTATACTTACTTTGTGTGCTGTAAACTGATATTTTCTCTTCCATTATTTTTTAAATACAAGTCACATCATCTACTGACTTAATTTCATGACCTACTGTTGGGTTGTTGCAAGTGCCATAGGAAAAATGCAAGTGGTCACTAGGGACTGGCATGGTGCTGGCTCTCCTTCTCTCTCTCAACTTTTTTCCTTTTATTTTTTTTTTAAAGATTTTATTTATTTGGGAGTGCAAGAGAGAAACAGAGAACGAGCAAGGGGGTGGAGCAGAGGGAGAGGGAGAAGCAGATTCCCCACTGAGCAGGGAGCCTGATGCGGGGCTTGATCCCAAGACCCTGAGATCATGACCTGAGCCAAAGGCAGAAGCTTAACGACTGAGCCACCCAACCGCCCCAACTTTTTTCCTTTTCTGTTCCTTTCCTTCCTTTCTCTCTTTTTTCCAAAGGAGAAAGTGGATAATGGATTGGCAACTA
>NW_028012980.1:0-796 GCF_054177405.1 Leptonychotes weddellii
CCCCTTCCTTCCTTCCTTGCCTCTGCCCTCTGTCGCCTCTTCATCCTTCATAGATGCTTATGAACAAGGACTTTTTATTAGATTGTGTTATATTCTTCTTTCCATATAGGTGAGAATGAGGCCATGAGTTCCCTCTCACAGCATAGTTCCTGATTGTTCTGTTACCTGTTAGGGGAAGGGCAACACCCCATTCTCTCACCCCATAACCTACCAAAGAGGTCAATGGACTATTCCAGAGTTTAGCATGATCTGTGCCACTATTCCTTTTCAGTGGCTGGATTGGTAGAAATGTCCACAACATCACAATAAAACAAGGGCTTTAAAAAAGTCTAACGTAAGGTTGAATGTAAGACTGGTACTTTAACTATCTATCCAGTCCTCACCAAGCAATTTCTTATGTCTACCACACTCATGCCAAGCTAGTTTTCTCCTTGTAGAGTGAGTTTCTCCAGCTTACTTCTGTTTCATTAATTGTGGGTGATGGACAGAACCGTATTTGATATATGAAATAAAAATGTCCTTGTTCCTTGGTAACCTCCCACTTTATTTCTAATTGCTGCTAGGGAGAAGAAAGAAGTCAAGGTTATTGATCCCTCAGGAAACATGTATTACAACTGGCTGTTTTGCATCACTTTACCTGTTATGTACAACTGGACTATGATTATTGCAAGGTATCTATATATTTTTGGGGATCTTGACCTGCTTCTAGTTTCTAAGTTACCTGACTTAACAGTTTGGTCAAGGGCTCTTCAGGACATACCTCTTTTCTCCACCACAGGTTGTAAAGAGGTTACAT
>NW_028012981.1:0-796 GCF_054177405.1 Leptonychotes weddellii
TCAGGAGAGTTGGACTTCATCTGCTCGTAATAGAGAACCACAGAAGGTCCTAACAAGGGAGAAACATAACCAGACCGGCCCTTCAGAGGGGTCCTCTAGCTGCAGCTTGGAGAATGCATTAGAAGATAGGAGACTGGGTGCTGGTCCAGACCAGACATGATCAGATAGAGGTATGGGAGACCGATTGGAGGCTTGAGGTGACTGGCTAGAAGTGTGCATGGTTCCATGGCAACTTAACTGCTGCTTCTGTCAAAAGTGCAAAGCGTAGAGTTTATTTCCCTACCAGACAGCAAGGCCAGGACACCCTCCCCACCAACTTACATGTCATTGTAGAAAGGATCTTAGGATCCTGCAATATCCTTTACTTGATTCCTCTGTGGCATTCTGCCTTCCCCCTCTTGTTTCTGCTCGGAAACAGCATCGGCAGTCACAGAAAATGCTACAGACATAAGCCAATGTTGACAGAGAGTCATCCACTCCCTCAACAGACATGGACAGAGCACTTAGTGTGTGTTACGCACCTCACCAGGAGCTAGGGACACGTCACTGAATGAGATGGAGCTGGTCTCTGCCATCACAGAGGCTTCTGGGTGGTGGAGAAGACAGATGTGAAACACAGACAAATGGGAAATGCAAACTGTGAGAAGCATAATGTTGAAGTGTTATGAGAAAGACTGACAGAGGAGACAACGCAATGGTGTTGAGGAAGGCCTCACTGAGAAAGGAACACTTAAGCTGAGCTTTAACCAACTTTCAAGCCAAGGGTACAAAGCATGTGCAAAGGGCCTGAGGCAGC
>NW_028012982.1:0-796 GCF_054177405.1 Leptonychotes weddellii
TAGCTCATCCCTGGGTCTCAGCCTGCTGGTTGACCCTGCAGAATAGAGACTAAAATATATACAGTTACATGAACTAATTCCTTAAATTAAATCTATGTCTCTCTCTCTCCACATAGTCTTTTGATGTGTTTCTTGGGAGAACCTTGAGTAATACATCCTTTATGTGTAAGGGACACAGGGCTGGACCCCTTCTAAGCTGGAGAGCACATATCTACAAATCTTTTATTGCATTGTGTGGTAGGGCCCCAGTGCCAAGCATCTCCACCTCGTGCAAAACACGCATCACCTTTGGTCACCATGCCCAGTGTCAATGCCTTCACTTTGAATTCTGCAGATGAGTCTCTGCAGTGCAGGTGGGCCTTGTCCGAACAGTTGAAGGCTTTGTGAGAAAACAGTCTGACCTCCCCTTTGCTGGTGGATGTGATTTTTTTTTTTTTAAATTGCTGTGACGCTTTGATTTATCGCCCTATAACATGAATACCTTTCAAACATAATCCTATATTACGTACTAGTTTGTATCTTATCTTTCTCCTTTGGATCCTTTCTTCACGGTTTATTGGAATCCAAGGATATGTGCATAGAAAATACATGGCTTTGTTTGGATGGTCCCTTTCTTTTTTTTTTTATTTATTTATTTATTTTTTTTTTTTTTACAATTTTTTTTTTATTCTTATGTTAATCCCCATACATTACATCATTAGTTCTAGATGAAGTGTTCCATGATTCATTGTTCATGCACAACACCCAGTGCTCCATGCAGAACGTGCCCTCCTCAATACCCACCACCAGGCCAACC
>NW_028012983.1:0-796 GCF_054177405.1 Leptonychotes weddellii
CATGTTTTCAAACAACTAGCGTAATATTTCAAAGCCATTTGTTCAACCAAATTGACCGGTTATTTTGAAATACATTCTTAGTAAGCCCAGTGTCCCTAGGCATGCTGGTTGGAAATTATCTGCATATTCACCTCCATTCTCTGTACACATTTTTTTTTCTCTCCATATTTTTTGAGACAACCTCTTTAATGTTGATGTTGGTACAGTCCCTGATCAGTGCTTTTTAGGTCTTAAACTACTGTTGGGTGGGGTTAAGACATTCTTTTTGTTAGGTAGGATTAAGACATTTTTTCTTTCACAAATCCCCAGAGCAAACTGTCACCTGTGTTAAAGTCTGAAGATCAAGGTGGCCACACAATATAGATTCATATTCAATTCATGAACATGGGCAGTGGGGCGGGATTTTAAATTGTGCTGAGACTGAAGAGGCTCACCCAGACAATTTCTAAGTATGCAGGGGGGCACTCTGTAGTCACCCACATGGTCTATGATGTGATTGTGACAGCCAAGTGTTAAGCGTATGGAGTCTGCAACATCTTATACACTGAGGTATCAGGAAAGCAGGAGATTACATAATCCCAAATCTCTTTCTATTGCAGGGTCAATCCCAAGACCCCCTTAAGTATTCCCTGCTTGTAGTAGTAAACTTTTTCTTTTGTTAATCACTTCAACAGAGAACACCATAGATACATGCTTTAGAAGACCTTCCTTTTTCCTTTCCTGACTGATATGAAAAGAAGTTGGGAAATGGTACATATGATTGAGTTCTTTAAGAAATCAAGATGACATGGGGTGC
>NW_028012984.1:0-11615 GCF_054177405.1 Leptonychotes weddellii
GAGGAAAGTGAAATCATTTATTACTTCAAGCTTAGGAATAGGGACCTTGCTTCATCATCTCTGTACTATTTGTTAAATGTCTACCTCCAGCTGAACCTGAATATTGACATTTTTTTTTTAACTGTTGTAAAACAGATATTATTCCATTATAGTTATACAGGAAAAGCTGCCAGAACAAGCTGAAATAGCTCAGTTGGGAGAGCGTTAGACTGAAGATCTAAAGGTCCCTGGTTCAATCCCGGGTTTCAGCAGTGTTTTTGATGCTTATGCTAAATGTACTTTTTGGCAGTCTTAACCGAAATATAAGCTGTAAAGGGAATATTAGGCTCTCATGTGGATCTCTGGGGCGAATCGTAGGCTTTTCAGGGACAGGTGGTATCAGGAGTCTTGGGGGGCCTTTTTATATAAACCCACTAGCACTGTTGTACTTCCTGACTGTAATAGTAATAGCTGACTTTTCTAGAGTACTTGTTAATGTCAAGCTTTCGTCTAAACTCTATGTAGTAACTTATTTAAAATGGTCACTAATGGGGGCGCCTGGGTGGCTCAGATGGTTAAGCGTCTGCCTTCGGCTCAGGTCATGATCCCAGGGTCCTGGGATCGAGTCCCGCATCGGGCTCTCTGCTCCTTGGGAGCCTGCTTCTCCCTCTGCCTCTCTCTCTCTGTCTCTCATGAATAAATAAATAAAATCTTTAAAAAAAATAAAATAAAATGGTCACTAATGGGTACCTGGGTGACTCAGTCAGTTGAGCCTCAGACCCTTGGTTTGCTTAGGTCTTGATCTCCGAGGTCAAGCCCTATGTCAGGGTCCATGCTGGGGTGTGCAGCCTGCTTAAGTGTCTCTCTCCCTCTGTCCCAGCCCCCCCCACCTCTTAAAAACATGGCCCCTAAAATTCTCAGTAACTACTTGTTAAATAAACAAAGTTTGTTCCTGATGCCTGGAATGTAGTAGGTATACAGTTAATGATTTTTACTTTGACCATCATTATTATTTCTATTGGCTAGGAACTTCAAAAGCTAGAACTAAGAGATGTGAGTTATTTCTTCTTTTTGGGGGGTGGGGGCAGTGGCTCACACATCACTTGCAATTGATATGAGTTATTTCTTTTTTTTTTTTTTAAAGATTTTATTTATTTATTTGAGAGAGAGAATGAGAGAGAGAGAGCACATTATGGGGGGAGGGTCAGAGGGAGAAGCAGACCCCCTGCTGAGCAAGGAGCCCAATATGGGACTCGATCCCGGGACTCCAGGATCATGACCTGAGCCGAAGGCAGTCGCCTAACCAACTGAGCCACCCAGGCGCCCGAGATGAGTTATTTCTAAGGACCTTCACCCTGCCATCTGATAAGGTAGTATTAAAGGTCATCATAAATGTCCTCCTGATTATTTTTAAATTCTGTATTAACAATTCCTTGCTTTTATATGGTCAATGTGAAAGGATATTTTCCCACTGGGCTTTAACTTTACAGAATGGGATTTAGCTTCTTTTCCAAAAGAATTCCCTGAGTTTACAAGCAGCAGAGGGTGGAGGGGTGTCTTTGAAGTCTCTGAAACTGAATGCAAACTTGTGTGTTCATGTACACATTTCCCTGGGAAGAATGTCAACAGGTATCAGATTCTAGGTTTGTGACCTAGAAAAGGTTTAGAAAAGTGATGAAAAGATTTCCTCATCGCAACTACTGGCTGATAATTTATGACCTGACCTTTGAATTTTACCAAGGTGCTGAGTGATAGGACTTTTCTTGATTATTGTGTTTGCCCCTTGCTCAACACTGTATCTACTGTGCGGTGGATTTCAGGAGGGAGCCCAGATTGCCAACAAACTTTCCTTCTGTCTGGGTGGTGGTCTTGGAGGCAAATTTCCCATAGTGAAGCAGACTTGACCATTTTTGGAGGGCCCCCTGCTACTTTGGGGTACCGTCCATGACCCACCCCCTCACTGGGTTTAACCTACTGAGGTGGATCTCACTCCTCCTAATTGTCTCTTTTCTGGGGGAGGTTAAGGATGAAATCCCCATATTACCTTTATTATTTGACTTTTTAAAAATCTTTCATTCTTGTTGATGCCATTTGTAGACAATCTGGATGTCCAAAAGCAACACTGGGCAATGACTGCCTATTCTTCCATCTTCATATGATTTAATTTCTATCACCTAAATGACATCACCATAACTTGGCTGTGCTTTGGTCAAGAGGTAATGTTTCCAGTTAAAGCCAGGCATTCTCTAGGCTTTGGGGATTTACATAAAGTACAAGAGCTGCAGGTTATTGTTTTTCAATTCCTCTTTTTCCCCAAGAATTTAACCACACTTCCAGAAAATCTGCCCCCGGAAGAATAAATTAGTTCAGGAATCGAGTTCCAATGATGAGGCTGGAGCAAGGGATAGGGTTCCCATAGAAGTCTGACAGCTGAAGGAGTGAGTCAAGTTCATAGAGAAACATCTAGGGTACAACATCAGAGTCCACTTCCAAACACAAAGTCCATTGAGATAGAGGCAGGATCTGGGCCAAAATGATGAGACCAAGTGTTATAGGCCAAGGTAGGTGGGAGTCTCAGGAAAGAGGATGGGGAGCAAGCCTTAATGGACAACAGGGTTAGAGTGGTATAAAGGGCTCTAAACAAGATGGAAAACACTTGTAATTCTTCCCAGTAATCTCTGCACCATTATTACTTGGGATTTGGGTTCTGTACTATTTGTACATATATACAGCACATACACACACAGTAGTGTTGGTATCTAAAGGGAGTGTGGATTGTATTTACCAATATAATTGGAAAGAGAATCAAGTATTTAAAAAAATTATATTGTTTTTATGATTATAAGAAAGTATAAACTACTGAAACATTAAAATTTTTATGGAACTATATTGCTTAAAAAGTAAAGATAGGTCTACTCCAATCCCAACCCTGGAGATAACCACTGTTAAGAAGCTAGTATCTAGGGGCGCCTGGGTGGCTCAGTTGGTTAAGCGACTGCCTTCGGCTCAGGTCATGATCCTGGAGTCCCTGGATCGAGTCCCGCATCGGGTCCCGCATCGGGCTCCCTGCTCGGCAGGGAGCCTGCTTCTCCCTCTGACCCTCCCCCTCTCATGTGCTCTCTGTCTCTCTCATTCTCTCTGTCTCAAATAAATAAATAAAATCTTTAAAAAAAAAAAAAAAAAAAGAAGCTAGTATCTATCCCTTTTCTAGACTTTTTACTATGCACTGCTAATATAAAATGAATGTTTATACACATAAATGCACTTATATTTTATACAGAATTAAACCATTAGGCCATAATATTTTTCCATAATTTCCAACCAGCAAGACTGAATGCATAAAATAATAATGGAAGTTTATTTTCTTTGGTATGTTTTCTTTTCAAGTTTCTTTTAATGGAAATTAAATAAAATATTAAAGGAGGCAAAGACATGAAAACTCAAGCCCTAACTATAGCATAATCCAAATGAAAAAAAATCATACTTCTACAAAATCTTAAGTGAGGGGGACAAATGAGTCTCCTTAGTAACAATGATAATAGTAAGTGGAAACATTTATTAAATTTTTGTTCTGTGTCAGACCCCATTTGAGCAATTTACAGGTATTAGTTCATTTAATCAGTGATGAAGAAATATAAAAAGCAAGCAGCAAATAGGCATTTATAGCAATTTTAGAGTTTTGTAGAGGGATCAGTCTATGTTCTATGATGTTCTATGGAGGAGTAGGAAGTTAACAATGTCACAAAGTCCAAGCAAGGACTAGTGGGGACTGGCAGTGTGCACAGCATTTAGAGAAAATGCTGCCATTATCTTTTTAAGGCCAGAGACCATAAATCATCTGCATGAGTACAATCTATATATATGTATAATTAGATAAGTGGTGATAGCTTATATCTGTCATTTAACTCATATTGATCACAAAAATACCAAATTGTTCTTTTAATTTCTCATTCTTAGTGTGGTGTTTAATTCACAATGATATAAATCACTTTTACAATCTTTATTATTATTAATTATAATTTGCATGAAATCACCTTAAAAACTCCAAAAGCACCTAGAGTCAGCTGGAATTACATTTACAAATCATTCTCTTTGAAAATGTAAAATGTTGGCTAGAACTGATACCTTGGCCAATCTAAACCTGTTGGAAACAGTATAAACTGTTTAAAGTTTAGTAATTCTTCCAGCACGAGTTCCATTTTGTTTTTACATTTGGGATCTGTAATCAGCAGAGTGGAAATTAAAATTGGGTTCATGCTTTTCTTTCCCTCAGAGTCTGTGAAACTCCCCAAATTAACTCCAAAATGGATTCAACCTATTTCCTGGAAAGTCTGGTGGGTAATTTTATGGTGGTTTTCAGTGTCATAGAGACAACAGAGCTTTTCAGGTAAAAGCTAATGGAGGAAGAGAAGGACTGCGAGATAGAGAACGAACGGGAAAGAAAAAGAGGGTATCCTCTTTTTTTTGTTTTAAGATTTATTTATTTATCCCAGAGAGAGAGAAAGAGAGAGAGAGAGCACATGTGTGCATGAGCGGAGGAAGGGGCAGAGGGAGAGAATCTTCAAGCAGACTCTGTGCTGAGTGGGGAGCCTGATGCGGGTGGGGCTCAATCTCACAACCCTGAGATCATGGCCTGAGCCGACACCAAGAATCAGATGCTTAACCAACCGAGCCACCCAGGCACCGCATGAAAAAGTGGGTATCCTCTTAGGAAAGGGCTCAGAAATTAGGAGTAGTTTAGCAAAATTCGGCTGAAGAGTCCACTTTCTCAGGTACAAGGGTGTGGGCTTCTCCTTAGAAAGGAAACAAGGGAACACAGATCTCCAGTCTTGAGAAACGCTAATGGTTTAGTGTAGAATTGGCGCAAATTCAAGGATGAGCACCTCTTTTACTACGTTATTTTAAAATTCTACATGTCCACGTTTTAATCATCTTTTGTATTAAAATCTAAAAGCTAAGGGAGCCTGGATGGCTCAGTTGGTAGAGCATGCTCTTGATCTCGAGGTTGTGAGTTCGAACCCCATGTTGGATGTAGAGATTACGTAAAAAATAAAATCTTTTTTAAAAAATTTAAAAACGGTAAAAGCTATTTCAAAACCTACAACAATGATTACTGTGTTCCAAAATGCAGCCACTTCTTGGTTTAAAAAACTTTAGAAAGTGGTCCTGACTAAATGTGAAACCAAAAACTTACTCTAATTTTTTTTTTTAAAGATTTTATTTATTTGACAGAGAGAGACACAGCGAGAGAGGGAACACAAGCAGGGGGAGTGGGAGAGGGAGAAGCAGGGTTTCCGCTGAGCAGGGAGCCCGATGCGGGGCTCGATCCCAGGACCCTTGGATCATGACCTGAGCCGAAGGCAGACGCTTAACGACTGAGCCACCCAGGCGCCCCTCTAATTTTTTTTTTCCTTCCAGGGTTGTCTCTTATTCTGCCTTTTAAATAATTTCTGAAAAAATAAAACAAGATGAAACAAGAGAGGGAGACAAACCATAAGAGACTTAATCATAGGAAACAAACTGAGGGCTGCTGGAGGGGAGGGAGGTGGGGGGATGGGGTAATTGTGTGATGGACATTAAGAAGGGCTCGTGATGTAATGAGCACTGGGTGTTATACAAAACTGATGAATCACTGACCTCTACCTCAGAAACCAATAATACATTACATGTTAATTAATTGAATTTAAATTTAAAAAAACATCAAAAAAAAATACATAATTTCCATGTTTGGGTTCCTTCCAGGAGAAAGTTCATAGGAATAATTAGATATAGCCAATGGAAAAGAATTGTGCCATGTACCCAACCCTCTCAAGAGCCTCACTCTAAAAATATAGTTTTAAAAGCTCTAAAATGTGTGAAACCATCTATGTCTACTTTCATTCCAAATGAAATACACCTGGATAATTTTGTGTAACTGATGAAGATCACAATTATTCTCTTTTTTCTTTTAGAAGTAGCCTTAGTGTTTTTCCCCTAGGATAATTAAGGGTAGATTTGACAAATGCTATATAATTTGCATATTCTTCACTTAGTCTGCATGCTGGGCCTGAGTTTTCCTCTCAGTTTAGAGAACTGAGTTGACTGAATATGCCTTTTTATGGCTTTATGGATATGTAAGATCCATATCTACCATCAGCACCTTTCCCTGTCAGTTACACGAGGGAGGATTCTTAGCTTCTTTTACCCACATATCACTAATTTTATGCCCATCAATCTTGACTTTTGATGAAAAGGAAGGGGGGGTCGCTTACTTTATTTCTGGGACATTACATCTCCTGTTCACCTGGCAGCAACTCTCTGCAAAGATGACAATCAATCGAGGACTTACTGGCTAGCCTACAGTGATCTGGAAAAGCTTTCAGAGGTTATTTTGCAGAGCTGACAAAATTGTTCTACCAGAAGACCAAGAATATGCACCTTGATCTTTTGCCAATTTATCAGACTTGTAAAAAGGTAAATTTGCCCAGAAATGAACATTTATGCTCCCTGAATAGTTCCACATAGTTAATGAATAACACCTTCCATAAACCAGGGCTTAGCTAGCTTCAGCCCTATCCTAAGTAGTTTCTGTTCTTTCTCCTATGTAATCCTCACAACATCCCCATGTCAGCCCCATTTTACAGAGGAGGAACCCAGATGTAAGGAGTTTTAGTGGCTTGCCCAATGTCTCACAGACAATGGATCAGGTCAGCATTTAAACTTGTCTGACCTCCAAACCCTGGCTTACTTGCTCTGCGATGTCTCTTCCTGGGTAAGTGGTCTGTTCATCAATTCCACATGTCATCGGATTAGATTAAAGGGTCTGTATTAATTGCATAATTTCATCCTTACCTTCTTTTCCTAAATTAAATGTTCACACTGTCAGGGAGACAGCATTGATTTACGGGTACCGATTATGTGCCAGGCACTCAGCTGGACAGCTCCACATATTTTCATTTCCTTGTAATGACAGCTCTGGAGGCAAGCATTATTATCCGCAACTCTAGGTATAGGACATTGATGTGCAGAGAGGTAATCCATCCGTGGTCACACAGTGAACTAGGGACAGAGCCAGGATTCAGTCCATCCCTTTTGATGCCACAATAAAGTCTTCCTGGAGCTGATGGTGTCATCTGATGAATCAATGTTCTAATTCACATTTACGCCTTGCCCTTGACCAACCAACCAGCACATGTTAGCTTGTTTTTTTGTTTTGTTTTGTTTTGTTTTTAACAAACCCACACTCCATGATTCTGGGTGGAGTCTTACAGAAAATAACTAAAAGTGACATTTTGAAGGACTAGACTTTTCTCTTTGATCCTTATTTTTTTTTTTCTAACTTGCCAAGTCATCGTCTTCTTCTTCTTCTTCCCTCCTTCTCCTCCTCCTCCTCCTCCTTCTTCATAAATATACCTTTTGCTTTAGGACATAGAACTCAGAACAGTCTTGAACATGAGTGGGTCAGTAATCGCAAATTTCAAACCTTCCATTTAAAAAAAATAAAAAGTAATCTTTCATCGGAGAACACACTCAAGTTAAATATGAAAGTTCCTCTTGCACTAAAGGGTAGAAAGTAGTTTGAACATCTTACGGTTTTCTTTATCTTGACCTGAATGTGTATTTCTACTCTGAAAATTACCATTTGTGTTTGGGGAGCCCCAGAGGACTGAGGAAATGCCACTTACTCCGGGACACCTCATATAACGTCATTCATACATTATGTACTCAACAAATACGTTTTTGAGACTTCTTCCCCGTGTTCAATCCAAAACATCTTATCCTGTGCCTTGTAATAATGGGTGTCAGTCATACCTTGTCAACCAACTCTATGGAGATGCCCAGATATGTGAGTTCTGTGGTGGGTGTGAACTTGGCTGGAGTTAG
Organism: Leptonychotes weddellii; assembly: GCF_054177405.1. Lineage (NCBI taxonomy): Eukaryota > Metazoa > Chordata > Mammalia > Carnivora > Phocidae > Leptonychotes > Leptonychotes weddellii. The sequence goes on from NW_028012984.1 coordinate 7,843, forward strand.
GTTTGGCAGCTGAACCCTCTTGAATGTAAGCAAGCCAAGCGTAGTTTTCAGGGTGTGCCAGACCCTTTAAAACCAGATTTACCCCATAGCTGAAAAGACACTACCCTACTTCTGAGAGGAAACACAATTTTGGTGCCAGGTCGTTTCCTACCTTCCTTCCTTTTGACTGTCTTTAGAACACTGGTTATTCCTGCTGCCAGAAATGTCCTCATTGATCTCCTATGTGCAAAGCCCTGTCAGCAGCTAATTTTCATGTATTATTTGTTATGTCATGTCCTGTCATTTCATCTAGACTGGCTTTCCCTGAGACACGCATGCTACCTTACACTTCTATTATGTGCCGCTATCTTGAGGACGTAGCAAATGACAATCCAAGTCTTATGACTTTAGAATATCTTGCAAATACATTATTTACTCACAGGCTAAAAAGCCCAGGGATCCTGTGCCATTGCCAAAGCAAATTAGCAGTTGTCGAAAATCACGCAAGGGGATTTTAAATTTGCTTTTAATACCCCTGGCAGCCCTCTTAGATGAGTTGGGACTTTTGGGGGGTCTTTGACAAGGGAAAAACCAAATCAGTGGTAGTCTTGCAGAGTCATCTTCTAGGCCAGTGATCTGGTCATCTTCTAGTGAACCTGAAATCCCATCCTATAGACTTTGTATTTTGTATTTTTTTAAAATTTTATTTACTTATTTGAGAGAGAGAGAAAGTGAGAGAGAAAGAGCATGAGCACGGGGTGGGGGGGCAGAGGGAGAAGCAGACTCCCCACTGAGCAGGGAGCCCAATGCGGGGCTCAATCCCAAGACCCTGGATCATGACCTGAGCTGAAGGCAGATGCTTAACCCACTGAGCCACCCAGGTGCCCCTAGACTTTGTATTTTTTAAATTTATATCTTCCTTGAACAATAGAAATCACTTTAGACATTTACAAGTAAGTTTCAAATTTAAATTTGGTTTAGACCTGAGACTAGTCCCATGCATATTCTTTACAAAATGTTTTAAAGTTGAGGTAGAATTTAATACAGTAAACTCATATTTTTTCATTTACTATTTTGAGTTTGACAAACAGGAAATCATGTAACCACCAGCACAACTAAGATACAGAACCCTTCCATCACCACTCCACCAAATTCTCCCAGTTCTTTAGAGTTAACCTCCTCTCCCATGTCCAGGCAACCACTCATCGGTTTTCTGTCCCCATAGTGTTGCCTTTTCCAGAATGTTCTATGGAATCAGGCAGTGTGTAGACTTTTAAATTTGCCTTCTTTCACTTAACATAATGCATTTGAGATTCATCTATGTCGTTTTGTGTATGGATAGGTTACTCCTTTCTATTGCTAAGCATGCATATTCTTTTATGGATTTTTAGAATCTTGGTTTTATAACAAGTGTGGGGATCTGAGATCACTATTAATGACATACGTACAACCATGGCCAATGCCTCCCTTGTTTCACCCTGTGTATGATAGATAGGCAACAGCTGCATGTCCAATGTTTAACAAGTACAACCATCCATTCCAGGACCCAAGTTATAAGAAATACATGGAGACATCAGCTGATCCTTCTTGGGAAGGCCGAGGTGCAGGAGGAGAGGTAAAGTTTTGCCTGGGGACAAATGCCTGGGGACAAAAAGACTACATTTGGGAGTTGAGAAATGTGAGCCTAGGTCACCATGCTCCACATTAATTAATCCCTGGGTGCCTGTGGGGTGGGTATAGCCTTTAAAAACAACAACAACAACAACAAAACATTGCATTACTGTAGTTTGATTGCATATCCCTGTCAAATTGTACAAATGTAAATATAAAAAGATAATTACAGAGAAGGACATTGACAGGAAAACAAGAGATGCTATAGTATTCTTAATATACTTGCCACACATCAGTTTCCAAATATGTTGTCTAAGTTAGAGCTGGCGACTTTCTCAAAACTCTGTTCCAAGATTATTTGACCATAGAGTTGAGGGTTCATATCCGAGCTCTCTATTCTGTTCCATTGGTCTATATGTCTGTTTTTGTGCCAGTACCATGCTGTCTTGGTGATCACTGCTTTGTAATATAGCTTGAAATCAGGCAACGTGATGCCCCCAGCTTTGTTTTTCTTTTTCAGCATTTCCTTGGCGATTCGGGGTCTTTTCTGATTCCATACACATTTTAGGATTGTTTGTTCCAACACTTTGAAGAATATCATTGGAATTTTGATTGGGATGGCATTGAAGGTATAGACATTTTAACACTGTTTATTCTTCCGATCCATGAGCATGGAATGTTTTTCCATCTTTTTGTGTCTTCTTCAATTTCTTTCATGAGTGTTCTGTAGTTCCTAGAGTATAGATCCTTCACCTCTTTGGTTAGGTTTATTCCAAGGTATCTTATGGTTTTTGGTGCTATTGTAAATGGAATCGATTCTCTAATTTCTCTTTCTACAGTTGCATTGTTAGTGTATAAGAAAGCAACTGATTTCTGTGCATTGATTTTATATTCTGCCACATTAGTGAATTACTGTATGAGTTCTGGTAATTTGGGGGTGGAGTCTTTTGGATTTTCCACTAAAGTATCATGTCATCTGCAAAGAGAGAGAGTTTGACTTCTTCTTTGCCAATCTGAATACCTTTTATTTCTTTTTGTTGTCTGATTGCTGTTGCTAGGACTTCTAGTATTATGCTGAACAACAGTAGCGAGAGCACAAGGATGCTCACTTGTATTCCTGATCTTAAGGGAAAGGCTCTCAGCTTTTCCCCATTGAGGATGATATTCGCTGTGGGTTTATCATAGATGGATTTTATGAACTTGAGGAATGTTCCCTCTATCCCTATACTCTGAAGAGTTTTAATCAGGAAAGGATGCTGTATTTTGTCAAATGCTTTTTCTACATCAATTGAGAGGACCATATGGTTCTTCTCTTGCCTCTTATTAATGTGTTCCATCACATTGGTTGATTTGCAAATGTTGAACCACCCTTGTATCCCTGGGATAAATTCCACTTGGTCGTGGTGGATGACCCTTTTAATGTATTGTTGGATCCTGTTAGCTAGGATTTTGTTGAGAATTTTGGAATCCATATTCATCAGGGATATTGGCCTGAAATTCTCCTTTTTGATGGGGTCTTTGCCTGGTTTGGGGATTAAGGTAATGCTTGCCTCATAGAATGAGTCAAATAATCTTCAACAAAGCAGGAAAAAAATATGCAATGGAAAAAAGACAGTCTCTTCAATAAATGGTGCTGGGAAAATTGGGCAGCTATATACAGAAGAATGAAGCTCCACCATTCTCTGACACCATACACAAAGATAAACTCAAAATGGATGAAAGACCTTAATGTGAGACAGGAATTCATCAAAATCCTAGAGGAGAACATAGGCAGTAACCCCTTCAACATTGGCCACAGCAACTTCTTTCAAGATACATCTCCAAAGGAAGTGAAACAAAAGCAAAAATGAACTTTTGGGATTTCATCAAGATAAAAAGCTTCTGCACAGCAAAGGAAACAGTCAACAAAACAAAGAGGCAACCCACAGAATGGGAGAAGATATTTGCAAATGACACTACAGACAAAGGGCTGATATCCAAGATCTGTAAAGAACTTCTCAAACTCAACACCCAAAAAGCAAATAATCAAGTCAAAAATGGGCAGAAGACATGAACAGACACTTTTCAAAAGAAGACATACACATGGCTAACAGGCACATGAAAAAATGTGCACTCAGTAGCCATCAGGGAAATTCAAATCAAAACCACATTGAGATACCACCTTACACCAGTTAGAATGGCAA
>NW_028012985.1:0-796 GCF_054177405.1 Leptonychotes weddellii
TGGAGGTGGGGAGGGGACCTGGGACATTCGGTAAGGGGGAGGTGGGCCCTGTTCTCCTGGGGGTGTCTGGGCTGCAGCTCCTTCCTGCCACGCCCACCAAGCCCCACCAGGAAGAGAAAGGGCCCCTGGATTCCTCCAGCTCTTCCGCCAGATGGAGCGGCCGCTGCAGGACTGACGGGCTGTGTCCAGGACTACAAACCCCTCTCCGCCCCAGCCGCCTCCCAGGCACACAGACCATATTCTGCCGTTGGAGGGAAAGCCTGCCCTTACTCCTCCTGCAGACGGGGGCTACTCACCTGTGCTCACACCTCCCTGCCTCCCTGCACAGCCAACAGCCGCCATTCACCAAGGGCTGATTACTAAGCACCAGCTACTGTGTTCAGCACTTTTATATCCGTGACCTCGTTTAATATATACAGCAACCGAACGGAGTGGGTGTTACTCTCATCTCCGCGGTCAAGCTGGACGGGTCTGAGTGGCCTTAACGCAAAGACTCCGTCAACAAGGAACAAGCCACACCCCCAGGAACGTTCGCAACCAACACACAGACGTGTGAACTCCCAGGTACGCGCACACGCCCCTCGGTGTATGTTGCCAAGAGCCCGCGGCACCGCGCCACGCGAGTCCCTGGAAGAACGCAGTGCATACATCCTGTGCGACCGTACACGTACGCAGTGCCCCGCCAGAGACGCGCGAGAGAAGCCTGCAGCCCCAGAGACAAACATACACACAGAAGACAAGTAAGGCAAACACACAGCCACCACAAGACATGCAGGGCACGCCTCTGGCCACCCTG
>NW_028012986.1:0-796 GCF_054177405.1 Leptonychotes weddellii
GCATGGAAATGTGTTCTAGTATTACAGTTGTATACGAGTTATAAACACAAGGATGTCACATATTGTTTTCTATTTTTACATACTTAAGAAATATAATAAAAATAATTTAAGTAAGCATTTAAAGCCTTAGAGATGTTTTTCTCTTGAAAGGGGTCCATATATTACTTTTGAGAAACACTATTTTAAACCAGCATTTTTTCAATATTTCTGTCCTGTGAGTCCTCTTCCCTATTATTTCATGAGCCACTTAGGTATTTTTTTAGTCATTTAAAAAAATTTTTGTATGCTACATAAAAAGAAGAGAGTTCACAGAAACTATTAGGTTTTAAATAAGTATATTATTGAAGTATATTTTGTGGAATTTATTTTAAGCCAATCTTTAATAATATTTACTACACAAAAATATAAAAACAAAATATTTTTGTCTTATGTTGTGGACTTCTATTGCATGATTTCTTTAGAATCCATTAAGGAGGGACACCTGGGTGGCACAATTGGATAAGCTTTCCACTCTTGGTTTTGGCTCAAGTTGTGATTTTATGGTCATGAGATAGAGCCCCACACTGGGGTCCCTGCTGAGCATGGAGTCTGCTTGAGATTCTCTCTCCCTCTCCCTCTGCCCCTCCCACTCATGCTCATGCTCTCTCCTGGAAATAAATAAATCTTTAAAAAAAGAATCAATTATTAAGGAAAAGCATCATTGTTGACAAACTGAAAATTGACAATATCTCTCTTTGGATTTTGTACTAAATGCATACTTAAGCATAGACTGAAATATAGCTACATATATGGACAT
>NW_028012987.1:0-796 GCF_054177405.1 Leptonychotes weddellii
AAAAAACTCATGAACAAATCTTTAAACCAAGTGAAAAGGTATTTTTATTAACTTAAAAATGCAAGTCACAGTAAAAAATAACTGCATGGCATCAGCGTTTCTGCAGGAGAAAGCAAATGTTTGCAACAAGAGATCTGATGGACCTGAGAAAAGAGAGCTCAAAAATAATCAATAGGAACTCACTGAAACTCATGATGAGACAATTTCAGAACAGCAGGAAAAAGGGGGAAAGGTTTTGCCCAACCTAGAAGGGTTAGTGAGAGGGGTCTATGGTAAGACCTTTAAGGGATCAGAGAAGCCATTCATAAACTTTTGAAACTGAACATCCAGAACTCCTCTCCAGGATAGGACCCTATACTGAAGAGAAAGTGCTAAGAGTAGAATCAAAATTTAGTGGGAAAGTAATATTAAAAAAATTAAAATCCACATAAAAGTGTGGGGGGCTGGTGATAGAGCTAGGAAATCTTAAAAATTAGGTCACCTTGTCTTTGTTCACTACACAAAAAACAAAAGAGGAAGTTCTGTGAAGGGAGCAATGATACCCTACACCACACTTTGTTCTAAAAGTTTAAGAAAACAGGACTGCCTGGGTGGCTCAGTTGGTTAAGTGTCTGTCTTCGCTCAGGTCAAGTCAGGATCTCAAGGTCCTAGGATCAAGCCAGGCATGGGGAGTCTGCTTCTCCCTCTCTCCCTCTCCCTCTGTCCTGCCCCATTCTCCCACACTTGTGCTCTCTCTCACTCAAATAAATAAATATTTTTAAAAAGTATGCTTTAGGCTACACAAATATGAGATTGA
>NW_028012988.1:0-796 GCF_054177405.1 Leptonychotes weddellii
AAAAAAAAAAAAAAAAGCAAACTCATTCTAACTCCTCAAAGCTGATACCTATGCCCTTAACTAGTTCTGACTGAAAAAAAGGAAAAACAAAATGGTTATTCTTTATATAACTTTAAGCTCTTACAAGCTTATATACTCATTTTACTTATTTGTTTTATACAGCTATTTAGCACAATGTGAACTTAATACGTGCTCATAATGGAAGAAAACAAATCATATCACAAAATGCAAACTCTTCTTAATTATATAAACTTACTCACATGGCTAGGTTCTAGACATCAGTTTTAGAACAACAAAGTCTTCTCTAAGTTATTCCAGAAGACTACTTTAGAACAACAAAGTCTTCTATAAGTTATTCCAGAAGACTATTTGCATACAAGTTTTGGAAATCTCCACTGCAAAATTCTTCCAATATAAACTGCATTTAATCTTTTCAATTAGCAACATGCTTAGAGAACACACCCAGAAAATCTGGGACCAGTGCTCTAGACTTTTCTACCTACTATAAGTGTATATGCTTATACACATATGCATACATACATATATACACATACATATATATACATGAATACATATGTGTATTTATGTATATATACACACTTGAGTATGTGTATACATATAGTATGTATATTTTTTATATGTATATACATATTTTGGGTGTGTGTACATATATATACAACTGATATACATATGGACAATGAGATAGATATAGTAACTATATATGTGTATATATATATATGTGTATGTATGTGTATATATATATATGCACACACACAGTAACTGAATTTGACCCAAA
>NW_028012989.1:0-796 GCF_054177405.1 Leptonychotes weddellii
CTAACAATTGTAAATATTTATGCACACAACATGGGAGCACCCAAATCAATAAAACAATTAATGACAAACATAAAGGAACTAATTGATAATAATATAATGATAGTAGGGGACATTAACAACCCACTTACATCAATGGACAGATCATCTAAAAAGAATATCAACAAGGAAACAATGGCTTTGAATGACACACTGGACCAGATGGACTTAACAGATATATATAGAACCTTCCATCCTAAAATGGCAGAATACACATTCTTTTCAAGTGTACATAGGACATTCTCCAGAATAGAGCACATGTTAGGTCACAAAACAGGCCTCAACAAATACAAAAAGACTGAAGCTGTACCATGCACCTTTTCTGACCAAAATGCTATGAAACTAGAAGAAACCCAGAACAAAAAAATTGGAAAGACCACAAATACAGGGAGGTTAAACAACATGCTACTAAACAGTATGGGTCAACCATGAAATCAAAGAAGAAATTTAAAAAATACATGGAAACAAATGAAAACACAATGGTCCAAAATCTGGGGGATGGAGCAAAAGTGGTCATAAGAGGGAAGGAAATACTAATACAGGCCTACCACAAGAAGCAAGAAAAATCATAAGTAAACAACCTAACCTTACACCTAAAAAAGCTAGTAAAAGAACAACAGGTGATGCCTAAAGGCAGCAGAAGGAAGGAAATAAAAAAACAGACATATAGACCAATGGAAGAGAATAAAGAACCCAGATAAGGACCCTCAACTCTATGGTCAAATAATCTTTGACAAAGCAGGAAAAAACATGCAATGGA
>NW_028012990.1:0-796 GCF_054177405.1 Leptonychotes weddellii
GCTGAACAGCTTCTCTGCTTTCCGGTTCGCTGGGCCTTCCAACTCCTCTTAGGGGGAGTCAAAGGTAAAATCTCCCTTTTCAGTTGGCCCTCACCTTACTTGCCAGTCCTTCGTATCCGGACTGATGTAACTTTGGGCAGATTTGAACTTGACCAGTACATCACAATTCCCGATGTTGCTTTTCTCAAAAGCAACCAAATTTCTCACAAGTGAACAAACCCAAGTGGCACTTCTTTGTGACAGAGGCGGCCGGCTCCGTGGGACGCTTGTTATTTCCAGTGTGTTGCAATGCTTTTCCTTTCTGAAAGGGAATTTGTCACTCGGTTTGGAAGAGGAACATGTAATGCTCACTTTTGTCTCTAATTTGCCTACCTGTACCCTGTTCTTCTCGCAGTCCCAACTGTTCTCCAAGTGCCTGAAGGTGGTTTTGTGTGGATGTCCTACATCATCTCAGCATGTTCCCACCCGACCTCATCTTTCTCGCTCAGCTCTGAAAACAGGCGCCCCCTTTCTGACTTCTTCTTTCTGCTGGTGACGTTTTTTTCCAGTCGCCTGCCTGCTGAGTCATCCTTGACTCTCTTTTCCCCATCATGCTCTTGTCCAAGTTTTTCTCATTATGTACATATTTTTAAATAGATTCTTTTATTTTACATTTTTAAATTTTATTATGTTAATCACCATACATCATTAGTTTTTGATGTAGTGTTCCATGATTCATTGTTTGCATATAACACCCAGTGCTCCATTCAGTACATGCCCTCTTTAATACCCGTCACCAGGCTAACCCATCCCCCCA
>NW_028012991.1:0-796 GCF_054177405.1 Leptonychotes weddellii
TCAATCTCATATTTGTGTAGCCTAAAGCATACTTTTTAAAAATATTTATTTATTTGAGTGAGAGAGAGCACAAGTGTGGGAGAATGGGGCAGGACAGAGGGAGAGGGAGAGAGGGAGAAGCAGACTCCCCATGCCTGGCTCGATCCTAGGACCTTGAGATCCTGACTTGACCTGAGCGAAGACAGACACTTAACCAACTAAGCCACCCAGGGAGTCCTGTTTTCTTAAACTTTTAGAACAAAGTGTGGTGTAGGGTATCATTGCTCCCTTCACAGAACTTCCTCTTTTGTTTTTTGTGTAGTGAACAAAGACAAGGTGACCTAATTTTTAAGATTTCCTAGCTCTATCACCAGCCCCCCACACTTTTATGTGGATTTTAATTTTTTTAATATTACTTTCCCACTAAATTTTGATTCTACTCTTAGCACTTTCTCTTCAGTATAGGCTCCTATCCTGGAGAGGAGTTCTGGATGTTCAGTTTCAAAAGTTTATGAATGGCTTCTCTGATCCCTTAAAGGTCTTACCATAGACCCCTCTCACTAACCCTTCTAGGTTGGGCAAAACCTTTCCCCCTTTTTCCTGCTGTTCTGAAATTGTCTCATCATGAGTTTCAGTGAGTTCCTATTGATTATTTTTGAGCTCTCTTTTCTCAGGTCCATCAGATCTCTTGTTGCGAACATTTGCTTTCTCCTGCAGAAATGCTGATGCCATGCAGTTATTTTTTACTGTGACTTGCATTTTTAAGTTAATAAAAATACCTTTTCACTTGGTTTAAAGATTTGTTCATGAGTTTTTT
>NW_028012992.1:0-796 GCF_054177405.1 Leptonychotes weddellii
TCTAAGTGTTTGTCCTATAAAAAAATGTACACATACACACAGTGCAATGTAAAAGAATCCTCATTGTGGCCATGCTTATTATAGCAAAATGCTGGAAATGACCCAAATGTCCATCTGCAGAAAAACTGGGAGATAAATCAGTGTACCACCATTCTGGTAGAGAGTCCCCACATTTCCTGGATAGCAAAGAACAAGGTAATTTCATAGAAGAAATCAATTTTCAAAAGAATACTCATTGTATGATCCCACTGATACAAAGCAAATGAAACAAAACTACCTACTATCCCTGGGAAGGAAGCTGTTTTAGGAGGAGGTGAAGTGGACTTCCATTTTCAAATTTATGTACCTCGTTACTGTTTGAATTTTTATCACAATAATTAATAAACATAAGACTTAGGTAAAATGCTAACTTGAAAAGTGTGCCTATTGTTTAAGTGATACTGTTTAAATTTAGTTGCAAGTCTCAATTTTAATACATAATAAAATATAAGAAGGAAATTCTTACCTTCCAAATTTTCAATTTTTTCGATGTTGTTTAAAGCTAAATTCAAATATTCAAGTCTCTTGAGTTTGCTAACATTTTCTGAAATATAAAAAAATGTAATTAATTAACCTTCAAGATAAAAGCTATTTTTACATAATCTGCTGTGAAAATTATAATGGGAATCTAAGCGTTAGTATGGTTATCAAAACCATGTTGCTTTTTCATGTCTATACCTGGACATTAGACATCCTTGGTTGCCAAATGCAGCCTCATTTCTTCCTCCATCCTTCCTAATAGAAACCACTTCTGCTC
>NW_028012993.1:0-796 GCF_054177405.1 Leptonychotes weddellii
TCAGGAGAGTTGGACTTCATCTGCTCGTAATAGAGAACCACAGAAGGTCCTAACAAGGGAGAAACATAACCAGACCGGCCCTTCAGAGGGGTCCTCTAGCTGCAGCTTGGAGAATGCATTAGAAGATAGGAGACTGGGTGCTGGTCCAGACCAGACATGATCAGATAGAGGTATGGGAGACCGACTGGAGGCTTGAGGTGACTGGCTAGAAGTGTGCATGGTTCCATGGCAACTTAACTGCTGCTTCTGTCAAAAGTGCAAAGCGTAGAGTTTATTTCCCTACCAGACAGCAAGGCCAGGACACCCTCCCCACCAACTTACATGTCATTGTAGAAAGGATCTTAGGATCCTGCAATATCCTTTACTTGATTCCTCTGTGGCATTCTGCCTTCCCCCTCTTGTTTCTGCTCGGAAACAGCATCGGCAGTCACAGAAAATGTTACAGACATAAGCCAATGTTGACAGAGAGTCATCCACTCCCTCAACAGACATGGACAGAGCACTTAGTGTGTGTTACGCCCCTCACCAGGAGCTAGGGACACGTCACTGAATGAGATGGAGCTGGTCTCTGCCATCACAGAGGCTTCTGGGTGGTGAAGAAGACAGATGTGAAACACAGACAAATGGGAAATGCAAACTGTGAGAAGCATAATGTTGAAGTGTTATGAGAAAGACTGACAGAGGAGACAACGCAATGGTGTTGAGGAAGGCCTCACTGAGAAAGGAACACTTAAGCTGAGCTTTAACCAACTTTCAAGCCAAGGGTACAAAGCATGTGCAAAGGGCCTGAGGCAGC
>NW_028012994.1:0-796 GCF_054177405.1 Leptonychotes weddellii
CTTCCTGTTGTTCTAGAACGTGTTGGAGCGCCTGGGTTGTTCAGTCAGTGAAGCATCTGTCTTCGGCCCAGGCCATGATCTCAGGGTCCTGGGATCGAGTCCCGCATTAGGTTCCCTGCTCAGCAGGAGTCTGCTTCTCCCTCTGCCCCTCCCCCTGCTCATGCTTGCACGTGCGCGCACTCTCTCTCTTTCTCTCTCTCTGTCTCTTGCGCGTGCGTGTGCATGTGCACGCACTTCCAAATAAATAAATAAAAATCTTAGAATGTGTCTACTGCTCTGGGTTAACTTGAATTCAGTAACAAGTGGAGTTATTTTTCATGTGAGTAGATCTGTTAATAACAACTAAGTGGCTTGGCTGACTGTCTATCCCTGGTCTCACTGAGGGCACGACTGGAGGATGGGATGCCATCAATCTTCAAGCACGAGGAGGGGTTGTCAGGATTTCTTCGACTATCCTATTTTGTTTTCTGCAATAGACTTTGTCATGGGAAGTACTGGTCTGTGGTCTTTCTGACTTGTTAAAAAGAATGGAGCACCCTTGTACCACTTTGTCTTGGTTTGTGATGCCCTAGAGGAACCCTGGACCGCAGTCAGGAGACCTCCATTGTGAACTTCAATTTGCAGCTGGCGATTTGTTCTAAATCCTTTCCTCTGTGGGAATCAGTCCTCCAGCAACATTGGGCTTTAGCTTGATCCACTCTCAAAGCCATTTAAACTTGACTATTCATGATCTGGAAGGCACCTCTGAGTATCAGGTCTGCCTTCTCTTTGTGGAGAGTGTGGACTTCACATGAAC
>NW_028012995.1:0-11615 GCF_054177405.1 Leptonychotes weddellii
ATCAGTGGTAGCTATAACTGACTAGGTTTCCCAGTGGACACTAAATATTAACCGGTATCTTTTGCAAGTCCATGAGACTGCCTTTAACATTCTCATATTTCACATTAGGGTTCGCATAAAGAAATAAGAATCATTTCTGAACTGAAATTCATGAGAATATTTTTTATGCAATATTGCAGTCAACCTCTGAACCAAGTTTCTTCTTCTTGTCAGCTTTTTATGGTCTAGTTAGGAACTACCGTGTCCGTCTTTCATGAATTCATTTAACAAATATTTAATAAACACTTCTATGGGCCAGGATCTTCTAGGTTTGGAGTATACCCCAGAGAACAAAATAGACAAGGTATTCTTCTCTCTGTACTTGCTACTGTATTTGTGTAGATAAACAATAACATAAATGGAAATATATACTGAGAAGTGATCATTACAATGATCAAAAATAAAGTAAGCTGTGGAGAGCTATTTTTATATGTTTCATGTAAGACCTCTTTTCTATAAGAACTTTTTATAGATAATCAAAGCTCAGAAATGTTCTATTTTATTTCATTTGTCACACAGTTGAGATTTGCATAGGATAATCCTTTTGAAGACAGCCTAATAGGAGTTGAATCAGTTGAACAAATTTAATTGACAGATCTGCAAGCATGACACCTTTATTTAAGCAACTTTATTATAATTTTTATATTGTGACTACTTCTAGAAATGTTAAAGGTATGGAAAATGATCTGATTACACATTAATATCAAATATTAGGGATTATTTTGTGGGGTTTGCCCTTGGAAACAATTCCAAGCTATTTATTTTTGTAATTTTATATTATGTAATATTAAAAGAAAATTATCTGGGATTTGGAGGTTTTATTCATCAAAGAGGAACTACTGAATAAATGAATGGTGACAGATGGTAGCTACACTTGTGGTGAGCAGAGCAGAACGTATAGAGATATTAAATCAATATATTGTACACCTGAAACTAATGTGATATTGTGTCAACTATACTCAAATAATAAATTAACTTAATAAAGAACTATTGAAAAAATGAGATAAAAGCTTTGACTTAGCAAGGTTTTTTGTTTTTTGGTTTTTGGGTTTTTTTTGTATTTGATTAGGATTTGGTATTATTTGGTCACCTTGGGGGATTACTTTAACCTATGATGACTCTCACATGCCAAGGAAAGTAATTTCAGAATATTTTCTTCTGTATCCCCTTCTCCCTTTCTTCTCCTCCTGTCTTCCCCTTTGCCTCCTACTTCCTCTCTCCTCCCTCTCCTTCCCCTCCTTCCCCTCCTTTTTCTTCTTGAAATAGTCACGCAAGGAATTTCTCATGATCTTTAGTTAGTTTCAAAAGTCTCATGGGAAAGCAGGATGGATACAAAGAGATGAAATAAAAATAGACTTCAGCAGGTTTGTTAAAAAGATGTCTGATCTCTTTTTAAATTTATTTATTTATTTATTTATGTTTCTCTTTTTTAAATGTAAACCAGAGTATTGTGCAGGTGTCCAACAGGTAGATACAAACCTTATGAAATAGAAAATGGTGATATTCATCAAATCTAAAAGGTGAGATGAAGACATACAAACACACTTACAAAAAAGGTTAAAAGAAAACTGAAAGCCAGTAAAGGAAATATAAAGTACCTATAAGAGCCGAGAAGATTTTTCCCTTTATTTATTAGGAATGAAAGAGTTTAGTTTGTTAATTAAGTGACGGTATTCACAATGTTACTAAGCACAACAGTGCAAAATTCCCCTTAATTAGCAAGATGAAAGATATCTCTAGTTTATTTGGAAATTGTGAATTTAATACTGAGTGGAAGCAATTCATGGTTTTTATTAATAAATCATGATTTAAATGCCCTTTTTACTCTCCTTTTTCTGCTAAATGAGGTTGTATGGATCACAGCCTAGATTACTTCTGGCCAATGCCATTTAATAGTTCTGCTGACAAGCTCCAGTAATTTCTCCTTTAAATAATAGAACAGTCTTGCAGTGTATTGAGTAAGAATGTATCTAGTTGAAGATGCACAGCCTCTGAAGTCTTTTAGATGATGGTTCTTAGCCAGCCCACCAAATAGAAAATTAAAACCCTTGCTTTTAAAATTTTAGAAATTTTGGCAGGGATTTGCAGCCACATCATTAAGAAATTTTTTTTTCATCTTTCTGTTTTAGATAAAAATTCTCTGAATGAATTAGTAGTTAGTCCTTATAGATATAACCCGTATTGGTCCATACTGCTTGCAAATTAAATGCTGTCCCTGGTTTGTTGTCTCGTAGGTCATTTTGGGTAGAGAGCATCTATTGAGAAAGCCCTCAGAGGATGGTGGTGTCACACCTATACCTGGATCATACAAACTTTGAAAATTATTTTATAATGGCAAGCTCAAATAGAGTGACTCATATCTCTGAATCTTCTGCTGTTACATAATATTAAGAATAATCACCGTTGGTCAAAATATCACCATATGTAGGACAAGTTACATTCATAACTTTTTTTTTAATATTTCTGTTACCCAGAAATTTTGTTAATTAACAAAATATTTTTAAAACAAAGTGGATAGGGAAAGGATTAAGGTATAGGCAGGGAGAGATGGGGGCCCCTGGCTGGGCTCTGAAACTATTCCTGGCAGGCAGAAGCACTAAACCAAAATGAACAAGAGATAAGGTAACAGACCATCTGGCCCTGAATGTTAGGGAGCATTTTTCTTTGGCGGCTACAGTGTATCACAGAAAATGACCATACCTCAAAAAAAAAAAAAAGAAAAAAAAAAAAAAAGAGAGAGAAAAGAAAATGACCAAACCTCAAAGAATTAAGTCATTAAGGGGGTTATCAATAGTCCTTGCTCAAACCAAGATGGCACAAGAAACCCAAGGCCACAAGCTTCCCAGTCAGTTCTCAATAAATGACTGCCACTAAAAGCCCTCAGTGGCAACCGATTTGGGACCCCTCTCACTCTAGAGAGCTTCTTCTTTCCTTTCTACTCTCACCTTCACTTTATAAACTTTCACTTCACTTCACCCTTTTGTGTCTGCGAGATTCATTCTTGGACTCCGTGAGACAAGAACCCTGCAAGCCTGTAACAAAAGCAAACACAGGGGGAAAAGGAAATGAATAAAAGCAAAAATTTGAGTAAGTAAAGAATAAAAAATACAAATGAAAAATTGCAATCCTAAATATTTAAACAATGCCCATTATTAGAAAAAATGGCTTAAATCATTTTAAAATGTCTGTAATAACAAGACTTAAGTTTATTAGAAAGGAAACTTTTGAAGTACTCATTTGTAGTTCCTAGACTTTTGAGATTTAAATTTAAAACCACAACTAAAAGGCCATTTGCCTCTCAATCATCAATTTGTACATATGACAGAAGCATAAGGATATTAATAATTGTACAACATGAATTAAATTGGTTTATAAGATTTAGAACCACCCTAATCTCTTGACTCAAAGCTCAACAATTAAATCCCTTCTTTCATTTTGGTAAATCTTAGTTTGGAGATTCTACAAAAGTTGAAAAAAATTACCTTTGATTTCAAAAATTCCCCATGTGTCTATTTAAAGACTACCTTAAAATAAGAGTAAAGAAAATTTGAATATATGTAGGAAACTAATTAAGTTCATTCAGCTTCTGCTGAAAATAATGAGTCTTCAATATGTTTATACTTTAGCTTCATTTTAAATTCAGAAAATTGTGAAAAATTGATGAGAGCCTTCAAATAATAAAACACATTTTTAAATTTATCTAAATTGAGTTGTGTCATTGACAACTTATAAAATACAATGTATAACTGCAATTGTGTGTATAAATTCATATGCTTTTAAATTATTGATTTGAGGGCACCTGGGTGGCTCAGTCGATTAAGCTATTGACTCTTGGTTTCATCTCAGGTCATGATCTCAGAGTCCTGGGATCCAGCCTGGAGTCGGCTCCTGGCCCAATGGGGAGTCTACTCATCTCCTTCTCCTTCTGCCCTTCTCTCTCTCCCCCATCTCAAATAAACAAATAAATAAATCTTTCAAAAAAGAAATAAATTATTGATTTGAATTTATCAATTAATTCTCCAAGTCAATAGTCTATCAATACTGCAATTTGAAGCACTTTCTGTAAAGGCACACAAAATATACTTCAGTTGCTAAGAATAACTATGAAAAATATAATATTTATAATAGAATAATTGAAACAGTGATCTTAAGACAGACCCATTGTATTGTAATGAAGTAAATTTGATATTGAAACTATATATAAATTCTATATCAATGATATTAACATACTTTAACCCTGTTCAGCACACAGATAGGATGATAATTACTATTTAGGAATATCAGGAAAAAATGGTCAATAAAAATCAACAAAAATTTATAGAAGGTGAGTGAATAAAGCCTAAATAGA
Organism: Leptonychotes weddellii; assembly: GCF_054177405.1. Lineage (NCBI taxonomy): Eukaryota > Metazoa > Chordata > Mammalia > Carnivora > Phocidae > Leptonychotes > Leptonychotes weddellii. The sequence continues at coordinate 4,388 of NW_028012995.1, forward strand.
AGTGTAAGAAAAATAGCCAATGTATGCCCTTTGTCTCTCTCTCTCTCTTTTTTCTTCTTTCAAGGAGAAGGATTATATTCTTTACAGGGAGATGCATTTAACTCCATTCCCCAAACTCACACATACACACGTAAGTATACCCTACTTACTTCATGACCATTCAAATTTAAGTGTTTTAAGAGAAGATCACAGGGGAAAAGCCCATCGCATGGATGTTTGAATGCATCAGAAGGCAAATTGTGAAGGCGACACATGCAAATAATAAATGCTTTTCATTTCACCATGTGGGCAAGATCCATTCCAATATGTGCTTCCTCCTATTTATATGATGAACAAAATTAAAAAACAAAAAAACAAAAACAAGTTAGTATCACTGAATTATTTCTTCATAAAATTTAATTTCTTAGCACATTGCAATGGCTAAATTTTGAAGTTGGCATGTCCTTTCTTTAAATATATTATATTTTTCTTAGGGAACATTTGCTTCCTAAATATTGCATAATTATAGAAGACAGATTATAAATGCAATGGTAAGTAATTTATAATTGTAACATAGTTTGGGAGTAACTAAATTTTCCCTAAACGTAAGAAAAAGGTTGCGTAGGGAAACCAAGTATATACATTTCTTTTTTGCCATTACATTCTTCATCTTTACAAGTTCACATTTTACATGAATTAAAATTTTATTCTAGGAATGAAAGTCCAAGTTCAGGTAAAATCACACTGCCATTGGTGCAGTGAAAATCTCTCAAAATAGTATATTCTCAATTTCTCTTTCCCATACCTTGAGCCTTATTGTCACATTTGCCCTTAGCATATGCTTATAAACCTGTGATGCATGATTATAATCATTGATTCATACGGTTACAGATATTTTGCAGCAATCAAAATAAGAAAATAATTGCATTTTACCTTCATTTTTCTAATTCTGTCACTCATTTTTTTCTTCAAATACCCAAGATTCTGACTAATACAAGATTGCTTCCATCCAAAAATTTCCTTCAGCATTCCCCGTACTGTACATGTGATGAGAGTGAATTTCCCAAGCTTTTTACTTATCTGAGAAAAATCTTTACTTTTCCTTTACATTTAAAAGATATTTTCTGCATGATATATAGAATTCTGTTTGGGCATATTTGTCAATACTTTTAAAGATGTTACTACGTTGTCTTCTCGCATGCATATTTTCAGATGAGACGTCTACTTTAATTCTTATCTTTGTTCCTCTCAGGTTATGTGTAATTTTTCTTTTGGCTACCTTCAAGATTTTCTCTGTTTTCCATTTATTGTAGTTGGAATATGATCTATATCAATGTGTATGGTTTTCTTATCTTGTTTGTTTGTTTTAGTTTTCAGTATTATGCTTGGTGTCCTTTGAGATTCTCAGATCTGTGGTATTCTGCCTGACAGTTCGGATTAATTGTCAGTTGTCATTTCTTCAAATACATTTTACTCTCCCTTTATTCTCTATGTTCTTCTGCGATTCCAATTAACTTGTACTGTCATGGTTTGATATTGGCCAACAATTACTGTATATTACCTATTTTTCAACACTATTCTCTTTGCATCAGTTTGGGTAATCTCTATCCATCTATTTTCATGTTCATTGATTATTTCCTTGGCTTTATATAATCTGTGAATGAGCCCATCAAAAACATTTTTTTTCAGTTCTATTACTGTTTTATTTTTAGCATTCACATTTGATTCTTATAGTTTCTATCTCTCTGCTGAAATTAACCATCTGAGCTTGCATGCTGTAAACATTTTCCATTGTAACCTTTAACATAATTATCATAATTATTTTAAATTCTCTCCTTGATAGTTCCAAGATTTTTTTGGTCAGTTTTGAATCTGATTCTAATGATTGCTCTATCTTTTCAGACTCCTGTTTTTTTTTTCCTTATCTTTTGATCTACCATTATTTTATTATTTTTTTTAACTGGGCAAGTTGTATAGGATATGAGATACTGAGGTAATACATATATATATATATATATATATATATATATATATATATATATAATATTCTATATATATTTGGAGTCTAGTATAACTTTTGTCCCATGTCCCACACTTGGTATTTAGTGTGAGATATATGCTTATCTAGCCAAAAGTTTGGCTCCATTTGAAGAATTTTGTTGTTATGATGACCAGATTTGAAATTTGTTGTTGCTATGGTGAGTGCAATGAATTGTGTAAGACTGATGAATCACAGACCTGTACCCTTGAAAAAATTAATACATTATATGTTAATAAAAAATAAATAAAAATAAAACATAATTTCATTTAAAAAAGGAAGAAATTTGTTGTTGCTATGAGTATCAGAGTTTCTGTAGTCTTCAAGATCTTTACACTGTCAAGCAAGCCCATGTTCAGTCTTTAACAGTCTTTTAAATTTTTCTAGTTTGATCTTCCTATATATTTATATGGTGTTCAGCCGCAGCAGCCCAAGTAAACACATATTCAGTCTCCATTACTTTCTGAAGATGTCTGTTACTCTCCACATTTTGGTTTGAATATTTGCTCTGTGACCTCAATTTTTTGATGAGTCCAAGAAAAGTTATTTTGCAGTATCTCTATTTTTTTCTTTTTTTATCAATGGGAGTGACACTCTACACAGCTTTCTACATTCCAAAGCTAAAAATGGAAGTCTATTGGATTAATCTAAATTTGTAGTTCCCTAATAAAATTCTCTGTGAATTACAGATATACTTGTGTACTTAATAGTTACATTCATTTTAAGTCAGTGTTTGAATTCCAGTGCTCATCTATTCATATTATTTCTCTTGTTTTTTAGTCAATTGTTATTGTCCCCTAACATGCAAATTTGATTTTCATACAATATGTTGTGAATAAAGCATTACAATATTGTTACAATATTCTAGGCTGTGGTTGGTACTATCTTCTCCTAAAGTAGATTTGATTTTCAATATGGTTTCCAGTTAGAGCATGAGCTGATCACTTAAATCTATTTTTGAAATGAGTTGTTTAAAGTTAGGTTACAAACATGTGTGTTGCCTCATTTATTTAATTACTCACAGAACGTTAAGAACATACCTCTTCCAGGGTCCTCACTGGTATATATACCAGACGTTCCAAACCTTGTTTGGCACTGAACACAATTATTCTCTCCCAACTACATGAAACTGTGAAGAAATCTCATTTTTGAGCTATAACTACTTGTCACCACTTTTAACTAATCTTATAGCCTCACAGTTCCCAGCTCCGTATATTGATAAATTTCTTAAAGGAAAAAGCACTGGAGAAAGCTGCTCTCCCTTCAGTGTCCTTCTTTTCCCTCAAATCTGGCTACTTTCTTTTTTTTCCTCCTCTCTTGGCATCTCTCAGATATCTTCATATACATGTTTCTTTTTTATATTATTATTTACATGTGATGTTTAGAAACATACAAAAAAAATACTGTGCCATTGCTCTAAGCAATGATTAAGGTTGGATATTAAATATTTGATGTTATTGTGACATTAATTTTTTTAAGCTTTTATTAAACATCACAGTCTTTATCATTGAGCAAACCTTCTTTGACATTTCTCTTTTGGACTCCAGTAATACACTCTGTGTACCTCTGTAATAAAACATAATGAACTATTTTATAATATTTGATTTTTTGTGTTTTTTTTATAGTTATAAAGCTCATAACAATGAATCATAATATTTTATATACAGCATTTATCACTTTGCATGACCCTGGTGTGTATGAATTTTAATGACCACAGTTTAGTTAAATCATGCCAGTCCTCCAACAACACAGTTCAGATTTCTTTTATCATGGTATATTAACTGTAAATAATTGTGTAAAGTATGAACTTTGCTACTAGATCATTAATCCATATCACTACCAGTATCATTATCTAATCATGTCACTTCTTTAAAATTCTTCTTTAGAATGATCACTGTGCATCTGTTACTCAGTTTATACACAGACAGCAAAGCATATAGTAGTATAGCTTCCCTGTTTCCTGGTGATAACTCTTGTGAAATTCTATAGAAAGGGATTATTGAAAGAAGAAATTGGATAGTGAAAATTTAGGAAAGAAACCAAATACGATATTTCTGTAGGTGAAATTGATTGTGATAAGAAGATTTTAAAATGGTTACAACAAAGCAAATATAGAACTTGACCTAGGAAGTTAAGAAACGAATTATATTGAAAAAGTTTGATGAATAGAAAAAAAAACAGGGTAAAGCTTCTTTGACAAGTTTTGGATTAAATTACACTAGGAACAGAAAGTGACTTATGGCTGAAATAGAATGTTTACTTCTACTTTGGAGTAAATGCTTCCATTAAAAAAAAAATCTTGGGGCGCCTGGGTGGCTCAGTTGGTTAAGCGACTGCCTTCTGCTCGAGTCATGATCCCAGGGTCCTGGGATCTAGCCCCGCATCAGGCTCCTTGCTCAGCAGGAAGCCTGCTTCTCCCTCTCCCACTCCCCCTGCTTGTGTCCCCTCTCTCACTGTCTCTCTCTCTGTCAATTAAATAAATAAATAAATAAAATCTTAAAAAAAAAACTAAAAAATTAAAAAAAAAATCTAAATCTCTTTGTGTACAATCCTGGCCAAAGCATCAACTTTAGTTGCTACATTGGAAAAAAAAAAAGATAATTAGTAAGAGACTGAAGACAATCTTTTTTTTTTTCTTTTTCTTTCTTTCTTTCTTTCTTTCTTTCTTTCTTTCTTTCTTTCTTTCTTTTCTTTTCTTTTGTTTTTATTTACTATCAACAAGATTCATTCCATCATTTCAGGAAGTGGAATGCACTGACTCTTGTTAATCTATCTGGTTAAGCTACTAATGCAGATAAGTAGGTTGCTGTGAAATTTGGAGCCAGATTCTAAGGATTACTTAATGCAGGCGTTTGTAACCAAAAGGATGATGATATCTCAGAGGAAGTGACAAGGGTAAAATATTTATATTAAAGGAACTCTCAGAAATAATTCCTAACACTGTAATCATAAAGGATGAAATGCTGGAAGCAATCCAAATTTAGAAAGGGATATAATTCACTAAAATGTACAAATGAAGTTCTCTTCATATCATAATTTATATAGTGAGAAGACAAGCGCTGTTTACACAACTTTTCAGAAGTTTTTACAAAGAAAACACCTAATTCTCAATTTTTCTTATACTTTAAATTACAGTGTACTACATAGATAAATGTTTTACTTTTGTCATTTTCTTACAGATTTATAGCCAATAGTAATACAGTTTCTAATGTTTCACAAAAACGTGGTTTTTGTACACGAACAAACTTATTTTTTCCATTGATTGTGTCGATGCAAATTTACCAGGAGAGAAAACTCTAATATAAAAAGAAAATAGAGTTTTATTCAAGCCCAAATTAGGTCAGCTGCCCAGAAACCTGATCTTCACAGGGAAGAAAGTGCTCTGGAGAATGAACAGTTTTTACAGGGTTATATTTCTTTTTTTTTAAATATCTTTTAAAAGCTGAAAAGACTATAGATTAGCATATAGGCAGGAATTATGAGGAATGCAAGGAGTAGGAGCATTGATCGATATCTCAAGGACAAGATGGTTTTCCTTGAGGCCGCTCATTCGCAAAGCAGACGTACATGCATGCATGCCACCATAAATCAGGCTTTTAGTTTGAACAAAGTACAAACTAAAGTACAGTCATGCTGACCTAGAAAGAAATCTAAAGTGGTTTCGCTTGTATATCAGGACTTTAGAGAGTTTTTCTCTCATCAATGGGTAAGAGAAATTTGCAAAGTTTTAGCTTTTTATGTTCTCGTACTACCATGCAAAGGAAAAAGCAATAAGGGATTTACCTAGTAATAAGGCAATGAATAGGCAAATGTATTACTATTACCTTTCTAGATATAAAAATAGTACTAAAAGCATCATCTTTGAACTCAAAAAGTTTTTAATGTTAAGCGCATAGACATTTTTTTCTTATTTGATGGTTACTGTCAAAGTATTTTTTGAAACACGAACAATTTTCTGTTGTTAAATGTGTCTTTGAATGATAAACTTGGTGTGAAAGATGAAAAGTATCTCCTCTTTTTTTGTAAATAATTGAAGTTAAACTTTAAATATGAATTTTCATCCTGTAAATATTATATTTTAACATACACAATGAAATACAAAATTTAATTATGCTAAAATGAATATAGGGATTGTAAACTATTTAGACTCTGATATACTTTTTATTGCATTTGTATATAATTACATATGTATATATACATACAATTAGGAAGTCTTCTAAATTTTATGTATATTTATTTGCATTCCCCAAATAATGAAACATTGAACAAAGACTTACTTAGGATGCAGGAATAGTATGTGGTTCCTCGCACACTGTAGTTACTCTGCCAGATTACGGCTTTACCATGTGCTGACAAAATATCCCTTTCCTATTCTTTGTAAAGCTTTCACCTTTAGTAAAACATCCATTTATTAAAGGAGACAGGTTTTGAAATCAAAGATTGACCATGCTACAATAAAGTTTAATTTTGAGAACACCGATCTATATTTTATTTTTTATTTTTATTTATTTTTTAATATTTATTTATTAGAGAGAGAGCGAGCACAGGCATGGGGCGGGGGGGCAGGGAGAAGGGGCAGAGGGAGAGAGAAACACTAATCAGACTCCATGCTGAGCACAGAGCTCTGAGATCATGACCTGATCCTGACCGAGAGTTGGATGCCTAACTAACTGTGCCACCTAGGCACCTCACATCTATCCATATTTTAATGAGAAAGCACAGAGTTTAAATGTTTCCATATATTATTTTTTAAATTTTCTGTGGAAGGAAGAACTTTGTTTTTTTGTACCTGAAATTAGAACAATGAAAACTGGGGTGCCTGGGCTGCTCAGTCAGTTAACCCTCTGCCTTGTGCTCAGGGCATGATCCCAGGGTCCCGGGATCAAGCACTGCATTGGGCTCCCTGCTCCATGAGGAGCCTGCTTCTCCCTCTGCTGCTGTTCCCTCTGCTTGTGTGCTCTCTCTTTGTGTGTCAAATAAATAAAGTCTAAAAAACAAAAACAAAACAAAACACACAATGAAAACTTGTGTCTCTAGTAAAATGGGTTCAAAAGACTCTGATGAAAATTACAAAGTTACTTACAAACACTAATAATAACTGGTACTTTGCTTACTTCTGCTTCTGTGCCAAGTAGAAAGGAAGCAGACGTTAAAAGGCGGAGAGGGTGGATGGAGGTAGGAGGTGGTGGGACGAGAAGGCAGGTTTTTGTT
>NW_028012996.1:0-796 GCF_054177405.1 Leptonychotes weddellii
TATATTAGTATTTGTACATGTTTGATCAATATTTGTATATGGTTCGGTCATAATAAAAAGAATTTGTCAACAATAGGAAACTGCAAGTTTGTTTTTAAGAGTTTATACATTACTCGTGTTTCAGAAATACTGGATTAAAGGAGATTTAAGAATGCTTTTCTGTAGCAGGGTTCAGTTAGGGAAGGAGAACCACCATGAGTGAGATGGAAAAAGGAGTTTTTTGTTTTTTTTTTCTAGGGACTTGACCTTCACCTGTGGGAGCTGCTGAAGAAGTCTATGGAAGGCTGTTGTCTCTGCGTCTCGTCTGATGGCCAGCCTATAGCTCTGCAGAGCTGGAAGTTGGGGAAGACAGCTGGGCATGAAATAGCGCAGGAGAAAAGGACAAATGACTTTTTTTTCACAAGGTAAGTCTAGAACCCACAGCTGTCTTCTACCACTAGTTAACATTCATCACCATACATAGTTGTAGGATTTTTTTTCTGATGAGAACTTTTAAGACCTATTCTCTTAGTAACTTTCAAATACGCAAGGTGGTGTTATTAATTACAGTCACTGTGCTCTACATTACATTCCCATGACTTTTTTTTTTTTATTTTATTTTTTTAAAGATTTTATTTATTTATTTGAGACAGAGAGAATGAGAGACAGAGAGCATGAGAGGGAGGAGGGTCAGAGGGAGAAGCAGACTCCCCGCCGAGCAGGGAGCCCGATGCGGGACTCGATCCCGGGACTCCAGGATCATGACCTGAGCCGAAGGCAGTCGCTTAACCAACTGAGCCACCCAGGCGCCCATTCC
>NW_028012997.1:0-796 GCF_054177405.1 Leptonychotes weddellii
TGATGGTGATGATGATATGATGGTGGTGATGATGATGATGATGGTGGTGGTGATGGTGGTGATGATGATGATGATGATGATGATGGTGATGGTGGTGATGGTGATGATGGTGATGGTGATGATGGTGATGATGGTGGTGGTGGTGATGGTGATGATGATGGTGGTGATGATGGTGATGATGGTGGTGATGGTGATGATGATAGTGATGATGATGGTGGTGGTGATGATGATGGTGATGATGGTGATGGTGGTGATGGTGATGATGATAGTGATGATGATGGTGATGGTGGTGATGGTGATGATGATATGATGGTGGTGATGATGATGATGATGATGATGATGGTGATGATGGTGATGATAGTGATGATGATAGCGATGATGATGGTGGTGGTGATGGTGATGATGAAGATGGTGATGATAATGATGGTGGTGATGGTGATGATGGTGGTGATGGTGGTGATGAAGATGATAATGACAATGGTGATGATGATGATGATAATGATGGACCCAATCTTGGATTTCTGAGGCATTTTTCTTCCTAACCTTTGCCTCTTTTCAAACTCTCAGCATACTTGGTAGATGGGAAGCATCTACCTTCCTTATTTACACATGGAGAAACCAGGCCCAAGGTCATACTGTAGATCAGTGGTAGGGCCAATCAAAAATAATAAACATGACAGATACCATTTTATTAAGTGCCTACTCTAAGCTGTCATTTAACTTTATTTTTACTTACAACTCTATGATAAGGAACAATTATCATCCCATTTCACAGCAAGGAAAATTAATCTTCCCA
>NW_028012998.1:0-796 GCF_054177405.1 Leptonychotes weddellii
TCACTTGGGGAGCTTTAAAAACCGGATGCCTGGGGCCCGCTCCAGACCCTGGGACATAATTGGCCTGGTATGGTATGGGACTCAGTTAAAAGCTCTCAGGAAGTCCTCATGTGACCCCAGGGGGTGTGTACCAACAGTGGACCCCCCGGGGTGGGGGCTACATCCAGGAGCTCAGCTGGTGCAGCGGGGACTCCAGCACAGTGGAAAGAGGCCATAATATGGAATTGGAAGATTCTGCTGTTAGCAGTGTGCCGGGTGGGCGATTTCGCTCAGCGTCCTTGCTGCTGGGAAGGGGCATTTTTGCTTGTCCTGCCTGCACGACAGTGTTATTATGAAGATCCGCTGAGCTGTGACTTCTAACAATGTGCCATGCAAATGCTCACCATTCATGGTGCGGCTGTATGGGAAGACACATGGGGCGAAAGGCAAGAGGCTTGTTTTCAAGTCCGGGGGCGTCAGCGCCCACCAGTGACACAGGCCCGCGAGCCACAGAGCGTGACCGCTCAGCCCCGTGGGTAGGCACCTGCAGAGCGGTCCCACCCGGAGCAGGGTATGGGACAGGGAAGGCACAGCCTGACCTCTCTGGAGGGAGCTGGACGCGACGCCTGTCCTCTCTCTCCCTCCGTCTGCCCCTCCACCAGCAGCACCCAACGAACCCAACAGAGTGGTCCTGAGGCCCCTGAGTTTGGGCACAATCTCTTAGATGTTCTTGTCTGAACGAACGAGCCCAGTCTCTTGCATGGAGTAAGATCGGGGGTGGGCGTGACGGTCTAGAGGAGTGAATCCAGCTGTTCGG
>NW_028012999.1:0-796 GCF_054177405.1 Leptonychotes weddellii
TTTTTTTTTTTTTATTTTAGCCATCCTAAGTATGAAGTGATATCTCATTGTGGTTTTGATTTGCATTTCTCTGATAATTACTGATGTTGAGCATCATTTCATGTGTCTATTGGCTGTCTGTATATCTTCTTCGGAAAAATGTCTATTCAGGTCCTCTGCTTATTTTTTAATTGGGTTCATTTTTTTTGATGTTGAGTTATATATGATCTTTGTATATTTTGGATATTAACACCTTACTGGATGTATCATTTGCAAATATCCTCTTCCATCCAATAGGTTGTCTTTTTGTTTTGCTGATAGTTTTCTTCACTGTGCACAAGATTTTTATTTTGGTATCATCCCAATAGCTTATTTTTGCTTTTTTTCCCTTGACTTAGGAGACTTTAGTCTGACCTGGCCAATGTCAGCGAAATTACTGTCTATATTCTCTTCTAAGAGTTTTATGGTTTCAGGTTTCACATTTAAGTATTTAATCAATTTTGAGTTTATTTTCATGTATGGTGTTAAGAAAGTATTCCAGTTTCATTATTTTGCATGTAGCTGTCCAGTTTTCCCGGAACCATTTATTGAGACTGCCTTTTCCTTTTCCTTATTGTATATTCTTCCCTCTTTTGTCATAGATGAACTGACCATTTAAATGTGAATTTATTTCTGGGCTCTCTATCCTGTTCCATTGATCTATGTATCTATTTTTGTGCCAGTACCATGTTGTTTTGGTTAGCTGCTTTCTAGTATATCTTAAAATCTGGAATTGTGATACCTTTATTTTTTCTCAAGATTGCTTTGGCTATTTGGG
>NW_028013000.1:0-796 GCF_054177405.1 Leptonychotes weddellii
GGTAAGGGTTACTACCTTTAACTGCACTTGTGAACGGTGGCTAATCAAGGTGACCAAAGTCACAAGTGAGTCAGTCAGGTCAGTTGAGCTTCCACCCGGCAGACCTTGCCGTAGGCTCTCTTTGAAACTCCCTTTCATGCACTCTTCTGTCCTTTGTCCTGTGTTCAGTGGAGGCTCCAAGGGGAAAAGATCTGTCATATCCCTTCCCTCTCCCACAGTGATGACCCATAAACAGCAAGGACAAATTGAAAGCCCAGCTGCCTCCCCAAGAAGCATCCCACTATTCAGAAGAACTCCACATCTGGTTATAGGACCAGACTGCATCGGGCCGGTTGATTACCTGGACCAGCTGGAAGCACCACAAAGATAAGGAACAGGGGCAAAAATATATCCAAAACCCAACAGAGAGAAGGCAGCATTCAAAACAGGCTCCTTACAAAACCTGCCCCTTGTTTGATCCTAGGCAACAGGCTCTGTATAAAGAACTTGACTTACGCCACCCAGCAGAATTTACAAGAATCTCTGCAAGATGGTTATCATCGTCCCATTTTACAGACGAGTAAACTGAGACCCAGAGAGCTTGAGCTAAAAGTGCCGTGTTGGAATCTGAATGTCTCCAAGCACAGTGCCTTGTGTGTTAGTGAATTCTTATTAAGGGAATGCATCACTTTGAATTCATGCTTGTTCCCTGAAGCCTCGCAGCCCCGGAAGCCCTGCCCACTGTGCCGTGCTGCCTTGTGCCAGGACTGAGGGCAGGCTCAAAACAGGAGATAGAGCAAGAATTTGGGAAGCCAGA
>NW_028013001.1:0-796 GCF_054177405.1 Leptonychotes weddellii
ACACGGCTGTCTACTCCTTGCATCCTCACACAGCAGAGAGCAGAGAGAGACAGCAAGCTCTTTTGTGTCTCCTGTCATAAGGGCATCCTCATGACCTAGTTACCTCCATCTCCAAATATCATCACATTGGGTACTGGAGTTCTGACATATAAATTTTTGGGGGGGGAGTACATTCAGTCCTTAGAAACTTTTCTCTTGTTAGCTGTTCTCTTCATACAGATTCATTATCTATTCAGGTTAAGGATGTCAGATTAATCACATACATTATCTTTTCTCTCTCCAAAGACCCCATTAAAATGATACTAAAGAGACAAAAGGGGATAAACCTACAGGGACTAAGTGAATTGACTAGAGAGTGTCTGAGTCTGAGCAATTTAGACGGAAAGCAGATGAGGGAGGGAAACTGGCAGAGCTAAGTCAGAGTCCTTGAGGCAGGCAGTGGGAACAGCAAGGAGACCACAAGACCCCAGTGTATCCCAGAGCACCCAAGATCTCAGGTTTAGGGAGACCAGATATGGTGCTAGGGAGTAGAGATCTCCAATTCATTTTCCCCACTTGTCTGCAACTTCTCAGTAACCGGACATCTACTCCTAGGCTGGAGGAGAGAGTGAAAATTGCCATATCTCCGTGTTTTGGAATCTGGAAATCCCGGAGCACCACAGACTCCTGGCTCCTGGTCCCCTTGCCTTTCAGGGAATCCCAGCAGTCAGCAAACTGTGGGTTCGGACACAGATCTGCCAATCAGCCTTTTACTATTTCATTAAAATCAGTAGAAAGAATAACAAATCATAAAAGG
>NW_028013002.1:0-795 GCF_054177405.1 Leptonychotes weddellii
TCCCAATAGTTCATTTTTGCCCTTGCTTCCCTTGCCTTTGGCGATGTTTCTAGGAAGAAGTTGCTTCGGCTGAGGTCGAAGAGGTTGCTGCCTGTGTTCTCCTTTAGGATTTGGATGGACTCCTGTCTCACATTGAGGTCTTTCAACCATTTGGAGTCTATTTTTGTGTGTGATCACCTGCCTTTCTTAATGTCCATCACCCAGTTACCCATCCCCTCACCCCACCTCTCCTCCAGCAGCCCTCAGTTTGTTTCCTATGATTAAGAGTCTCTTGGGGTGCCTGGGTGGCTCAAATGGTTGGGTGTCTGCCTTCGGCTCGGGTCATGATCCCAGGGTCCTGGGATTGAGCCCCGTGTCGGGCTCCCTGCTTGGTGGGGAGCCTGCTTGTCCCTCTCCCTCTGCCATTCCCTCCACTTGTGCTCTTTGGCTCTATCTCTCTGTCAAATAAATAAACAAAATCTTAAAAAAAAGAATTTCTTATGGTTTGTCTTCCTCTCTGATTTTGTCTTGTTTCATTTTTTCCTCTCTTTCCCTATGATCTTCTGTTTTGTTTCTTAAATTCCACATATCAGTGAGATCATATAATTGTCTTTCTCTTACTGACTTATTTTGCTTAGCATAATACCCTCTAGTTCCATCCATGTCATTGCAAACGTCAGGATTTCATTTTTTCTTGATGGCTGAGTAGTATTCCATTGTGTATATATGCCACATCTTCTTTATCCATTCATCTGTTGATGGACATCTGGGCTCTTTCCATAGTTTGGCTATTGTGGACATTGCTGCTATAAACAT
>NW_028013003.1:0-795 GCF_054177405.1 Leptonychotes weddellii
CTTGTCTTCTTTTGAATTGATTATTTTTAATGATTCCATTGTATCTCCTTTGTTAGCTTCCTAGTTCTGTCTCTTTGTTCTCTAGTTTTTGTGGTTGTTCTAAAGAAAGGTTTCTAAACTCCAATATATTTGAAGCTAGATAATTATTTGTCATAAGATGCTGTCCTGAGGATCTAACAGCATCCCTGGCCTCTACCTGTGAGGTGCCCGTAGCAGCCCTCCCCACATTGTGACAAATATCCCTAGGATGGCCAACCTAGAACCACAGTTCTAGAGTCCACAGTATAAATCTTTAATTTATAGTCTATCTTGAAGCAAATGTTAGACCACTTCACATATAGTATATATGTGAATATAGTATTTCCCACCTCACCTTAGTGCTATTCTTGTCGTATATTTGTTGTTGTTGTTGTTTTTATTATGTACATCACCATTCATTACATCATTAGTTTTAGATATAGTGTTCCAATATTCATTGTTTGTGCATAAAACCCAGTGCTCCATGCAGAACGTGCCCTCTTTAATACCCATCACCAGGCTAACCCATCCTCCCAGCATCCCCCAGAACCCTCAGTTTGTTTTTCAGAGTCCATCGTCTCTCATGGTTCGTCTCCCCCTCCGATTTCCCCGCCTTAATTCTTCCACTCCTCCTTACTCTTATCCACTTCTTTTGTCTTTTCTTAACATATATTGCATTATTTGTTTCAGAGGTACAGATCTGGGATTCAACACTCTTGCACAATTTACAGCGCTTACCAGACCACATACCCGCCCCAGTGTCTATCGCCCAGTCAC
>NW_028013004.1:0-795 GCF_054177405.1 Leptonychotes weddellii
TATAATTACCTATGTTTATAACATTGTTGTGAGGCTTAAAATACTTTTAAGATGTGTAAGGTGTTCATAGTAATGCATAGTAGTTGTACAGTAAATCCTCAAAACACTAGTATCATGATCATTAAAAAAGGGTTTCTTTCATATAAGAACTTAACTTGCACTTTCCCAATAGTTTTTAGAACCAATAAAAGCTTGTTTTTATTGAAAATGACAACAAAAATTGTGGTATATTTTTTCGTATCAAATAATGCAAGTAACATTATGCTTTTCCTTTGCTTTATGTCCATTTGATCTAAATTTAATGCTTAGTATTATTAATAATATTGTTTAGATATGATTTAGATATTCTTTGTATTTTGAGTATTTAATACTTGCCTGAAAAGAATTGTTTTTTTTTCGACCTGCAAAGAAAACGGCTCATGAAAAGAAAGAGGTAAAAAACTATGTATAATTGTATTTCATTTATTTTTTAATTTTCACTTTATTACTTTGATAAATAATATTTTTTAGAAATATTATTCCATGGTAAAAAATTACTTTAGGAAGGGTATAGTGAAAAAATAGAAAATCTTCCTTTGTTGTATAGAGATTTATTATGAAAAAGTTTTTCAGAAGTACTAATTATTGATAAAGGTCGTTTTGATAAAAATCAGTTCTTTTAAAAAGTACCTATGTTTTTGCTCTTATAAAAAGATGGTATTTATCATCTCTCTACACTTAGTATATTTTATGAATATTTGGGGGACATTTTGAAATAGTATTTTTTATTTGTAGGTCAAAAAGCAAATTAATTTT
>NW_028013005.1:0-795 GCF_054177405.1 Leptonychotes weddellii
GGATCATGACCTTAGCCGAAGGCAGACGCTTAATGACTGAGCCACCCAGGCATCCCCCTCCTAATTTTTTTTGTAATATTTTATTTGTTTTCTGATGAACATGAATTAATGTTAAAATCAGAAATAAAAGCATTTTGTTAAGAGGTGACTGGCTGGCTTAGTCAGTAAAGCATGGGACTCTTGATCTCAGGGCCATGAGTTTGAGCCCCACATTGGGTATAGAGATTACTTAAGTAAATAAATAAATAAATAAATAATAAACATTTAAAAAAAGCATTTTGTTAAGAGTAGAATAGAATTAGTTATTCAAAATTTTGATATGCAACTAAAATTCCAAATCAATTTCTGACAAAAGTACACTTAGTTTCCAATAGTTTAAAGTATGTCTTCTTTAATTATAAAACACGAATTTAAAACTACCATTGGCCTTACATTTAACCCCAAAATTTCCCAAAGATTTTTCCTAAAATAAAGGTTAAGAAAAGCATGCCTGGATTCGTTTATATTTTAAATGCTTTTTTCTGGGAGTTCTAGCAAAGCAATATGACCAAAATAGAAGAGATATATTAATTGAAAACAGAGGAGAATTTTTTTTCATTTTTTATTCATGATATGGTTGCAAAGCCAAATACCAAAAAATAAAATAAAATAATAACAGCATAAATAAGAGTCAATTAAGATGGTAAATTATAGGATAAATATGCAAAAATTAACTGTTTTCCTTTATATCAGCAAATACTCTTTAAACCTAATAAAATTGATCTGTAGTTTATTCTAAATTTTAATATTGAAATA
>NW_028013006.1:0-11613 GCF_054177405.1 Leptonychotes weddellii
GTAGTGCAATTGCTGGATCATATGGTAGCTCTATTTTCAACTTTTTGAGGAACCTCCATACAGTTTTCCAGAGTGGCTGCACCAGCTTGCATTCCCACCAACAGTGTAGGAGGGTTCCCCTTTCTCCTCATCCCCGCCAACATCCGTCGTTTCCTGACTTGTTAATTTTAGCCAGAAATGTCATTTCTTTGTCATTGAAAGTTAAATGTCCTTTGGCTAAGCACAAGGGACTCTGTTATAGAACACTTGCACCTCCGGCCAAGCATGCTCCTTCATAGCGGTGGCATGACTGTCCAATCATTAGATCATAATTCTGACATTCTACATGCTTGTTCTCCTTCTTACTACAGAGATTGGAGGAAAGCAGATGTTTTTAAAAGACACATAAATTTAAATTTGGGACTTCCAAGTAAAACTCATATAACTTTTTTGTTAATTGCACACTATACTGGCAGCAGCCCTCACCTCGTTACTCAGTAAGCATTTAGTGGTGCTCCTGGGCAAGGAGCTGGGGAAGACTGAGTGAGTAAGTGAGTGAGCATGTGGATGAATGAATGAACACATGCCACACTCTGCCTAGGGTGCACCTCCATACCACATTTTTCATTCTCTTGCTGACACTTACAATTGCTCCCCTGTTAGAATGTCAGCCCATGCATGAGTGCAAAGACTGTTTCTGTCTTATTCATCACAGTCCCTGGCATGGCCCCAGGCACAAACACATTTGTTAAGCGGAGGGTGGTTGGTTGGATGGAAGGATGGGTTGATGAATAAATGTATGAACAAATGAATGGGTGAGAAAGAATGGTTTTCACCAAGTGTTTTTTCATTTCCTTATTCATTTTTATGTATATTTTCATTCTCCTGCATCCATCTCTTTATAGCTTGCTTCATTCCAGAAAGGATTTAAAACATCATCAGAGGTGAAAGTTTTAATTTTGGGCCCCAAAACAAATATTTCAGCCCATGTCCCCATTTCCTCAGTTCATCATAATTCAGAACTGGACAACATTTCCTGAACACCTGTCCCAGTCCAGGTGGGTCATGGAGGGATCATGAAACATGATGGTATAAAAGTGTGGTGGTATAAAAGACTCATGCCAGTTCTGGAGAGAATGAAGGGATTTGTCCAAGGACTACCTAATGCAATGACAGCAAAGGGGGAAGGAAGGACATTTGCCTGAGCAGAATCAATCATATCTTACTTTTTGTTTCTCCCTCACAGTGCTGGTCATTAAGCAATTGCTTGATACTTTTCAAAGAGATTTTATTAACATATAGGGGAAAGAGGTGCCACTTAGGACAAAGATTTATTTTCTTAGCATCCATGCAAACCAACTACTTTGGTTGCCCTTTTTGCTAGAAGGGAGTGGGCAGAAATGAACACATTTTGGGAATTCTTTTGACCCCTTTTATTGAAAACCATAATAAACATCAATAATCTGACAGGCTGTGGGCTGGATGCTAGGCTGCTGTTGAAAAGATCACAGTCTAGTGCAGACAAGTAAACAGGTGATCATAATACAGTATAAGGAGAATGGTGACTGAGGTCCATATCTGGGTGCTGTGGGAACAAAGAGGAGGGCTGCTTAACCTGAGCCATGGGCTTCAAGAAAGCTTCTTGATAAACCAATGGGACTTAGCCAAGAGAAGAAGGAGGTGAAGAGGATGTTCCAGAAAGAGAGACCCCTCTGAACAATGGCCTGGGGACGTGAAAGAGCACAACATGTTTAGGAAGCTATGAGTCTGTATCACAGTGGCCTGGAGTGCATGGAGGGTGGGGGATTATGGAGAAATTGAGAGGTGAAGCCGGAGAGGTAGGCAGGTGCTAGATCATGAATGACTTTATGAGTCGTACTAAGGAGTTTAGATTTTATTTCAAATGCAGTAGGGAAGCAGACACTGCAGGATTTTTAAGCAGGAGGACATGATCAAATACATGTTCTAGACTGGTTTCTTGGGCACAATGCAGTGGTTGGAGAAGGGAAGACTGGTGGCAGGGAGAGAGTTAGGAGATTTGTATAGCAGCAGGAAGATATGAGGCCTGGATTAGTGTAGTGACAGAATAGTGAACCATAGATGGATTCAAGACTATTGCAGAAATATCTGTGAAAAACAGAAAGTGCTCAAGAGAGAGGCCAGCAGTGGGCCTTCTGGTTTTCAATTTCACCTGCTCTTCCCTGGTACCTTCATTCCATCAACCTCTGCTGCTGGGATTCAATTCATTTCAGATGGTCTTAGAGCTCTCAGGGTGGCAAGAAAAAAACCCACACCAAAGCAGGACTTTATAAGCAAATCAAACCCTTTCCCTTGTAAGTTCATCTATTAAAAGTAAACCCCATCACCTTGAGCTTTTAGCAGGGAGATTTTTCTCTGAATTTTCTTAATCAGCAGGGATAAGGTGAGGGCAATTTTGCAGCTCAAGTCTATTCAAAAGTGCTCCTTCAAAGAGCCAGAGATCCTGGCCCTTGGCCTGAAACTGGACATGGTCGTTCTTGCACCTGCTGTACACTAGATTACCTTGGGGGCTTTGAACACCCACAAAGGCCAGGCCACACCCCCCACCGAGCACATCAGGGCCTTTGGGGGCTGGAGCCCAGGTATCAGAATTTGTTAAGAGTCTCCAGGTGATCCCAGGGTGTAGCCAAGTTTGAGAAGCACTGAAGGAGAGGAAATGTGCTAACTGACCTGGTAGCCATACAGAATCAACTTCCTACACCTCTTGGGAGAGGTCTACTGAGGGCAGAAAAGGTGAATCTTAGTTCTCTGAGTACATGAGAGTGTTGTTTTATGAAAAATTTCCTAAGGAACAAGAAGATAAAAACTTTAACTGAGTTGCCTGAGGTTAGAAGAGATTTGAAGGGTCCCACAGTTCATTCCTCTGCCCCTAGCTTGCCTAACTGCCTCAGACCAGTTCCCAATTATCCAAATCTAGAGGAGATCCTCAGGATGCCCTCACCGTCATTACATGCTCACCTTTCTTAGATGAGTCTTGGGGCTTCTCAACACTCCACCAATTGTCTCTAACGGCAGAAGAAAAAGAAGATCCTGTGAAGGAGTCAAAATCCTTTCCTCTACCTGTAGTGGAGGAGAAATAATTTTCCCTCTACCGTTCTGAGTTCTTTCCTGAGACTCCCAGTAATAAAAGACAGAATAAAAAGAGGAAAAACAAGCAAGTTTATTAATGTGTATACCTCAGGTATACTGGGAGATATCCAGGGAAAAATGAGTAACTCACTGAGGTAGGCTAAGCCACCAGTTTAAATACCATCTTTAGCTAAAGACAAAAGAAAGTTGGGGGAGGAGGAGGCCAGTTATGGGAGGTTACCAGAAAAAGCAGGGTAAACAAGGGTAAGGTATAATTTGCAGATTTAAGTAGGTGCCTTCTTCTTGATTAGGGTCTCTTGTGATAGAGTCATCCCCCTCTTCTGGTACAGAGAAGGAGACACATTACAAATGGAGATTTTCTTTATAAATGTAAATGTCCTTTACAAAAGGATAACTTGTACTTTTTTGTACATCTGTTTTCAGAGCTTCTCCCGTGTCTTTGTTTCTCAAAATAATCAGCTCCAAATAATCCGTATGCCAAAGAGATGTATTTTGGGCTGGAATAGTTTGCTATCCTTCATAATTGTCTTAGGTTCTCTCCAGCTGGGGTCCATAAATTAGACTGGCCAAGGACAGATTAATGAGAAAAGCAAACAGAAGTTTATTAACATATGTATCATATATGTACACATGGGAGCATTGAGTGATGAGTAAAGGGGTGGTCAGAACTTGGATTTAAATACCAACAAAAGAAAAGGGGTTTGGGGCTTCCTGGCAGAAGGAGGGAAGTTTTGGGAAGGTGACCAAGAAAAGTATGGTGAACAGATTTGTTTAGTAAGGTTTGTTATGCATATTTAAATTGGTTTCTTCTCCACTGATGAGAGTTATTCATAGTCTCCCTCTTCCTCATACAGGAGAAGGAGACATCTTTACAAATGGAAAAATCCTTTATAAATATAAATTTCCATACAAAAGGAAAACTTGTGCCATGTTTTTAGAGCTTTTCCTGCTTCTGCTGGTTCTCAGTGGCGTTTAGCTCAAATACTCTATGCGCCAAAAAGGCATATTTTGGGGTGGTGTTGGGGAGTAAAAGTTTATTCTGCCCTTCAGAGTTTTTTTTGGCTGGCCTAAGAATTAAACTGACCTGAGACAGATTAGCAGGAGAAAATCAAATTTAGTTTATGTACATAGGGGGAATCCACATAAACATGAGAGATTCCAAAGACAGGTAGAATGAGGTATAAATGTCATTCTGAACTGAGGAGGAGGGGCCACAGGTCTGTGATTTCAAAGGGAAGGAAAGCAATTCACAGGAAGATGAAAAAGAGTAAATGTTTGGTAAACAAATGTTTGCTAGGGCATTTGGAAATAACGGGACATAGAGAGGAATTTTAACAAACAGATTTCGCAAAGTTCCTCTCTGTCTACCAAGCCTGAAAGAGGACTTCACCTCCATTTTGACCTTAGTCTGTACTTTCTGTTTAAGTTCTTTCTAGCTTATCTCTTAACTCAGGCAAAAGACCTGGAGGGCAAACCATCCCATGAAGGGAGTGGAAAACTACCCCCTCAAGCAATAAGGACTGCCCTGACTCCAGCAAGACCCTGTGTGATTGACCCCAAGACAATGATCAGCCTGACATTTACTGCCCACCTGCATGTACCGACCCACCTTTGTCCCACATTTTACTTATATAAACCTAGAAGCATTTTCAGCACTTTGGACATTAGTCCACTGTCTTCCCAGTGTTGGCCTCACTGAAATAAATTCCATTTTCATTTCACCACCATTCATCTCTCTGCCTTCGGATTTTGTCAGTGGTGAGTGGTCGAATCTCGTCTGTTTGGGACCCTCCCCCTGAACCCTGGTTACGTACCTTATTTATCTATGGTGACAGCTCCTTTCCTGAAGCAGGTCCTCTAAATTTTTTTAGGCAGTTAGGGGAAGATCACAGGTTTTTCCTGAGGCCTCTTAGTTCTTAAAAATAATTGGCCTAAAATAATCCACATGCCAAAGAGACATATTTTGGGGTGGCATATTTTGTTCCCCTACAGTGGCATGTTCTGATACACCTCAAACCCATAAACCCAGGGCAGAGCCTCAGAGAGCCTGCAGATGCGTGGGAGTTCTGTTTTTACTGTAAACAATTATGCTAATCTTGTCCTCTCTCCTCTAATATGTTAATGTTGATAATATGTTAATATTGTATACATGGCCCAGGTTGAGATTAAAGAGAGCAGAATATACCACCCCAAAATATGCTTTGTTAGCATAAGGATTATTTCAGTCTGATTATTTTTAAGAAACAGCAGGTATAAGAAAAACTCTGAAAACTGAGAAGTTACCCTTTTGCAAGACATTTACATTGATGAGAGAAATCTCCATTTACAAGAGTATCTGTCTGTACCAGGAAGAGAAGGATGGCTCTAAATCTCTAGATACTCTTATCAATGGAGAAAGCCAGGACTTCAATTTGCCTAACAGCCTTACCTTGTTTACTGTGCTTTTCCTGGTCACCTCCCACAACTGACTCCCTACCCCCCAACATCTTCTTTGTCTTTAGCTGGAGATGTTATTTAAGGTGGTGGTTTGGGTCATTTTGGAGAGTCACTCAGTTTCCCTGGGCATCTCCCATGTACAAAGGAGGTATAGATGTTGTTAAACTTTTGTTTGCTTCTCTCCTGTGAATCTGGCTTTTATTACAGGGACTCTTAGGCAAGAACCTAGAAGAATAGAGGGAAAATGATTTTTCCTCCCTCACATGATGCACACGTGCAGTGGAAAGTGCATGGGATTTAGAGCTAGAAAGTCCTGTGTTTGAACAGTAGCTATGACATTTACAGAGTGTGTGGCCTTGGGAAATATCCTTAACTTCTTGGAGACTCTGTTCACCTGTAAAATGGGACGGTGATGTCCGAGTTAAGGTCGTTATTAAGATGAGAGATATTCTATATGTCTGACAGACATTCAATAAATGCTGGTGACTCATTATAGAATTCCCTAATATCCACTAAAACTTCTCTAGTCATAAAGTGGAGAACAGGCAGCTGATGGTGTCTTTTTCATATCTGTGACCCTCTCAACTGGGATCCTTCTTTGGGCAACTCTGAGCTCCCCCAGAGCACACAGCCCAGCCCAGGGCCTGATCCACAGCAGGTCTCAGATTAACATGTTGTAAACTCACCTCCATCATGTCTAGTGCATAGGGAGACCCAGCAATCAAACATATTGATTAGTGCTCACTAATAAGGTCATGCACAATGTCCCATTCTCATGTGACACTGAGAGGGCCAGTTAAGGGTGAGGTCTAGTGTGAGGACAGCTGGGTAACAAAGCACACTGACCCTGGTAGAGACACTATGAGTACCTGAGTCAGAAACTCCTTCACAGCCATAGGGCTCACTCCCCCTGCACTGCTAAGCCCCAGGTATGTGATGATGATCAGAATCCTACGTCAGGATTAAGTGGCTGGCATTTTCCACCACTGTTGGGCCAACTGGGCTTCTTCCTTTCCAAGTCCTCCTCCCTATAGGTTGCAAATGCCTGGAGAGGAAAGGTAAGGCCTCTCTGGACTAAAGTGGGGAGGAACAAGTGCCTAAGCAGTCTCCATCCACCTCGGCTGCCTGACCAGCACCTAGGAGAACCTGGGGCAGCCATGGAGCCATCTGTTCAGTGAGTGGAAAAGAAGGATGGTCCTATTACATGGAATGTTCAGGCCTGACTGCCCTACATTGTTGCATGTCCATTGCAAGTGACTGAGTTCCTGTTGATCCCAGAACCCCAGGGGTCTCAGTGACTGAGGGAGCTACAACCTTTCCAGAGTTCTGAGAAGGAGGTGGAGGGAGGAGGTGATCGTCTCTCCCTTCCTGCGTGGACATGGTTATATGAGAGTGGTTGATAGCACACATGCTTTGGAGGCAGCAGTACTACATTCCAGTCCCACTGCTGCCACATGGTAGCTATGTGGCCTTGGGCAAGGTACTCAGTCTCTCTATGACTTCATTCCCTCAGTCATAAGAGTAATTGTGTGAATGACGCCAAAAACCTCCTGGGAGTATGGTGAGGTCTAGAGATAGTTGTTTTATTTGAGGCAAATTTTGCTCCGACTGAGATTGTCTATTCCAATAATTTATTTAATACAAGTTCACCATGGGAATTATAATTTATAATAATATTTCACAGGCCAATAGCATACAGGATAATGTCTCTCAATAAGCCAATAAAGAAATAACATACTGCAAACCAGTGATAGATTAATTACACTATTGTTCCAGGCAAATGGGAGATGAAAGAAATAAAGTTCAACTTTAGTTGAGGTGTACCTTTCTGCAAGTTGGTTCTCGGTAGAGTCAGTCCTTCCAACCAAAAGCTGGGCACCTGCTGGCCTAGATCTTCGCTGCTGTGGGTGGCAGCACAGGTATTGGCAGGCAGGTCTGCTGCTCTGAAGGTTATTACTCCAGGGACTGTTACATGACTTGCACCACTGTTTGTAAGGAGTAACCTGGCCAAGGCAAGAACAGATGTCTGCTCTCTTCCTGAGACTGCCACATGGTTTAACACCCCTGCCGACCAAGAGTGGCTTGGCTACAGT
This sequence comes from Leptonychotes weddellii, assembly GCF_054177405.1. NCBI lineage: Eukaryota > Metazoa > Chordata > Mammalia > Carnivora > Phocidae > Leptonychotes > Leptonychotes weddellii. The sequence goes on from NW_028013006.1 coordinate 7,638, forward strand.
AGGACCAAGGGTCTCAAGAACTCCAGAGATCTGTTTAGATCAGCAAAGATCAGCCCTGCCCAGACCAAACACTAAGTCCTCACAAATTCCTGATATTTAAAGTTTAAACGTCTCTTCTGTCGTAGCTATTCCTCCATGGGCTTTTATCAATAAGTTCCCAGCGGTGCCCATCAACTGTTGAGCTACTGAGTGCTTATCGACAACAACAGATGTCGATGACAACATCCTGATACAGCTTCCTCAATGTAAACAGATGCACCCTTAGATCAAAACAGCTTCACTTAAATCATAAACAAGTGAGTTTGAAAACATAACAAACCAATACACAATAGTCTACCTAGAGCCCTTCACAGCACACCATCGTGAGCTTACAGGAAGTGCTTACTAAGGCCAGTTATATTTATGGGGTTCCCCTGGCCTGGAATGCTGCTCCTTGTCCCATCTCTACCAGCAAACCTCAGTTTTTGGACTCCATGAAAAAAATGCTCTCCTCTGTGATGCTGTCCATGGCTCCTGCAGAGCTGCCCATTTCTCTAAGCCCCAAAGCCCCCTGCAAGTGCTCCTTCAGCAACTGTTACCTGAGTGGAGACTGGTACCAGGGACTGGGCTAAATGTTATGGATGCAAAGGTTAAAGTAAAAGCCATCTTTCCCTCGAGAAGATCATAATCAGGAGCAAAACTGACAAGAAACAATTACAACCCAATATGAAATTGCTTCGATGAAGTCACACGCAAGGTTTAGGGAGCTTTGGAGAAAGAGAATCACCATGAATGCTGATCATGTGCATCATGATTTTGTCTGTAAGTCTGGTTTTTTAGCTAGACTTTGAGTTGCTCAAGAATGGTAGTATTTATCCTTATATCCCTTTCTGCAGTTAGCATAGTCCCATGTTCAATAAGTGGGTGTTGCCCGTGAATGCATGAATGGATGAACAAATGAATGGGTCTTTAAAGACTACTGCAGTCATGGGGACTTTGGCATGTCTGCAGGAACTGAGGCCCAGGCTTTGTTTCAGGGTGATGCATGCTTAATGGAGACCCGTACCTGCAGCAGAGTCCCATGCTTTATGAAGAGTTCTGGTCCTGACTCTACTGATGATCATGTGTCTAAGCCTCAATTTCCCCATCTATAAGGACAGTGATGATAATTACAGCTGCTGTCTAGCTCATGGCAGCATTGGGAAGTTCAAATGGGATTCACTCATTCAACAAATATTCATTGAGGACAGCCTTTTCCTGTCTCTGTGTAACATGGCACAGCAGAGGAAGGCAAAGTGTGGGCAAGCTACATCCAGATGAAAAGACAAGGTGATTTCGGCTAAAATGTGGCCTCCCAAAACAAGACCAATATTGCTGATGGAGTCTTGGGATTCAACCCAGGGGTCATAGCTTCTGATTTCCCCTCCTCCTGGCTACAGCTACTCACAGCATGTGCTCCATAGACTTGTCATATCTGTTAGAGGGGAATTTAAGTGTAAGCTCCTAAGATGGGGATACATTGAAGGCCTAATGGGGAGTTTTTTCCAGAATGTACCTGTCTCCTCCTTTATGCCTTTATCTTTCGGGAAAGAAGGAAGGAAAGGAAGAAAGAAGGAAAGAATACTTTTTATCCTTAAGAGAAAGAGCCATCAATAAACAAGAAATGCTTATTGCATGTCCCTGTGTAAGAGGCATTGGGCTGGATGCTGGGTCTGGGAGAGGACAAGTTGGGAAGGTGAGTGAGGATATGAATCGGATACAGCTACTCCTTTCAGGAAGTTCACATTCATTTAAGGGAGGACAAGACATGAAAATACATAGCTTTCATATGAAAAATAAAGAGGTACTATATCTTTATTTATCTTATCTTTATCTATCTTCTTGTTTATATCTTACTTTGTGCAAGAAAGTATTAATACATAAAATATAACAAAGGGACATAATTTAAAAAAGGAATGAAAGAAACAACATAAGGGTCAAGGCACAAAATGGGGCCAGGAATGAGACTAAACTAGAAGAACCAGAAATAAAAAATATATATGTTATGGGTGAACCACAAATTTGGCTTTAAACTTTCTAATAGCTAATGGGAAAGACAAACCTGGTCAGTGACCTAGTTTGTGGTGCTAACAGACACATGAAAAAATGTTCAACATCATTAGCCATCAGGGAAATTCAAATCAAAACCACAATGAGATACCACCTTACACCCAGTTAGAACAGCAAAAATTAACAAGGTGGGAAACAATAAATGTTGGAGACAATGTGGAGAAAGGGGAACCCTCTTACACTGTTGGTGGGAATGCAAGTTGGTACAGCCACTTTGGAAAACAGTATGGAGGTTCCTCAGAAAGTTAAAAATAGAGCTACCCTATGACCCAGCAATTGCACTACTGGGTATTTATCCCAAGGATACAGATGTAGTGAAAGAAGGGCCATATGCACCCCAATGTTCATAGCAGCAATGTCCACAAAGCCAAACTGTGGAAGGAGCTGAGATGCGCTTCAACAGACAAATGGATAAAGAAGATGTGGTCCATATGTACAATGGAATATTACTCAGCCATTAGAAAGGATGAATACCCACCATTTGCATCGACATAGATGGAACTGGAGGGGATTACGCTAAGGGAAATAAGTCAAGCAGAGAAAGATAATTATCATATAGTTTCACTTATATGTGGAACATAAGGAATAGCATGGAGGACATTAGGAAAAGGAAGGGAAAAATGAAGGGGGGTGGGAATCAGAGGGGGAGATGTACCATGAGGGACTGTGGACTCTGTGGTGCCCATAAAATAAAAACTGACCAGTTGCTTAGGAGTGATTCAGGCATCTCTCCTGAGGGTCTTAATTAACACCACTGAGTGATGAAATGAGCAGTGACCTCATCCATCTCCATGACGAGGATTCTCATAGGGAGATTGATCCGGGTGCGTCTCAGCACAGGCTGTGGTTTGCCCCACCCCCACCCCTATCACCACTACAGCTGCATACCTCAGGGTGGAGTCCAGAGTAAAATGTGGTATTAGATTAGGGCACTGAGCATTCTGGAAAGGGTGAAATGCTAATCAATTCAAGGAGAGAGGGAAGGTCAGATTTGGGCAAATGGAGAGTGTTTGGGGGTGAAGGAGAGCATGCTAAGTGTGCAGAGGCTGAGAGATGAGTATGTGCAGGGCAACGAAGAATAAATATCAGCCTACCGAGAATTGTTCATTCCCTCCACCTGGCCTCCATCAGCAGGAGCAAAGAGGGGATCCTATTGTTCTTTGTGTTCCTGGCATGAACCCAGAGGGACAGTCTCTCTCCAGAGGAAGTCTAGGTCTTTTTTCAGTGTGGCTAGCAGGAGGGCTGAGGCAACTGGAGACCTGACCCTGTGAGTAGCTCATCTCTAGGACAGTATGGTAGCAATGGAATGGGAAAAACCTAAGGATGAGATTAGAACAATTGTTCTCAACTAGAGGCAATTCTGCCCCTTGGGCATGTTTAGCAGTGTCTAGAGACACTTCTGGTTGTCACAACTGGGGAGGCGGTGCTACTGGAATCTACTGGGTGGAGGCCAAGGATGCTGCTAAACATCCTACAATGCATAAGACAGCCTAGACAACAAAGTGTTATCTGGTCCAAAATGTTAGTGGCACTGAGGTTGAGGAACCCTGGATTAGGGGGAAAGAAAAGACTCTGTGGTGGAGACAGGGATTTCTCTGCCAATCCCCTCAGTCTGCACTGTGCTGGGAGTCCGAAGACCCAGGTTCCACTCAGAGAATAATGTTTAAGAAGATGATGTTGATAATGATAATGATGACAATGGTGATTCCATTTGTCCACATAGTTGACAACGGAGTCTCACATTCATTGCCTCCATGACTTAAGGCAATTTGGACCCTCCTCATGGAAGAGAAGACTGTAGCCCAGAGAACATAATTGACTTTTTCAGTATCTGTTTCAAGCTGTAGTATTTTTTATTTCTTCTTCTCTTTCTCCTTCTTCTGCGATG
>NW_028013007.1:0-795 GCF_054177405.1 Leptonychotes weddellii
TGATGGTTTGCAGGCTTAGCTGAGCTTCACTGTAAACTAGATTAAACAGGATCTGTCCCTGGGCTGACATTAACTAAGATATGAAATTAGCTCATTTTTTTTTCAGGGCTCTGAATTGATCAGAGTTGGGTTGTAGCTGTGTCAACAGTATTTCAAGGGAGGTACTGGATTAAATTGATTTTCAAGTTAGTCTGGGCTGGGCTTTGGGTAGGGTTATTAATGGAATACTGGATTCAATGTAGCTTTGAGTGTTTCTGAGCTGAGGTTGTGAATAACCTGGCCTATGAGATGTCATCAAGGTATTTGCTCTAGACTATGATTTTGCCCTTGGGCCTAAAATCATTACTAGTACCTTTGCTTTTCTTTTGACCAAAAGCCACTATTCAATGGATTTGGATTCTTTAGAAACTTTGTTGTTCTGAATGATAAATTCCTGCTAGGAAGGCTGCCTTGACCTTTTGCAAATGGTAGCCCTACGGAGGACAAGCATGAAGGAAATCTCATGACAATGAAAAGAGACTATTTTACTAACTGTTATTTTGCCTTAGGAAGTTATGTGATACCACCAAAGTCCAAGGACCAGTAGGACCTACAAGAACCTGGCAAACATTGGACCTACTTGGTTGACCCAAAATTTGGTAGAAGGTGTCAGATCTGTCTGTATTCTGTCCCTATTTCTAAGGAAAGAATTTCCCAAGTTTTCTTGGGTAGTCTGTGTTATCTGGAGCATTTTCCAGAACTTTTGTCAAGAACCCAGACAAATGGTTAAGTGCCCTCTGAAATTCTTGAAGGTTA
>NW_028013008.1:0-795 GCF_054177405.1 Leptonychotes weddellii
CTACCTTCAGCTCAGGTCATGATCCTGGAGTCCCGGGATCGAGTCCCGCATCGGGCTCCCTGCTCAGCAGGGAGTCTGCTTCTCCCTCTGACCCTCCCCCCTCTCATGCTCTCTCTATCTCATTCTCTCTCTCAAATAAATAAATAAAATCTTTAAAAAATAAAAAAATAAAATAAATAAAACCTTCCTCATTGGGGCGCCTGGGTGGCTCAGCAGTTAAGCATCTGCCTTCGGCTCAGGTCATGATCCCAGGGTCCTGGGATCGAGCCCCACGTCGGGCTCCCTGCTCAGCAGAGTGCCTGCTTCTCCCTCTCCTTCTGCCCCTCCCCCTGCTTGTGTACGCTCTCTCTCTCTCTTTCTGTCCCTCCCTCATCAAATAAAATCTTAAAAATAAATAAATACATAAAATAAAACCTTCCTCATTATCAAACTCTGCCCCCACATGTTTATTACGTAACTGTGTCCCTTACTTCACAGGAAAACCTAACTGAAGTGATCAGAAACTCAGCTGCGCTACCATCGCAGTTATCCCTCCTTTTCCTAAGGAGCCTTTCCTTCCTGATTTAAAACATCTTCTAGTCTCTTACAATAAAAAAAATAAAAGCCCCACATCTCTGCAGGTACTGTCCCATCTCCCTCCTCCCCATCACATCACTTTAAAGAAAGTTTTATCTATACTGACTGTCTCCACCCTCCTCGGCCCCATTCTTTAGCCCACCCTAGTCTGGGTTTTGTCATCATTCCACCGCACAGCACCCACTAAGGCCACCAATGGCCTCCATGAGGACACATACT
>NW_028013009.1:0-795 GCF_054177405.1 Leptonychotes weddellii
GATGGTGGTGAAGGTGGTGAAGCAGGTGATGGTGATGATAGTGAAGCTGGTGAAGGTGATGATGATGATGGTGGAGATGGTGATGGTGATGGTAAAGATGGTGGTGATGATGGTGAAGGTGATGATGATGATGGTGATGACGGTGGTGATGGTGATGGTGATGGTGATGATGATGGTGGTGATGGTGGTGAAGCTGGTGAAGCTGGTGAAGCAGGTGATGGTGATGATGATGATGGTGGTGAAGGTGATGATGATGGTGGTGAAGGTGATGATGATGGTGGTGATGGTGGTGATGGTGGTGAAGGTGGTGAAGCAGGTGATGGTGATGATGATGATGGTGATGATGGTGATGATGATAGTGAAGCTGGTGAAGGTGATGATGATGATGGTGGTGATGGTGGTGATGGTGGTGAAGCTGGTGAAGCTGGTGAAGCTGGTGATGGTGATGATGATGATGGTGATGATGGTGATGATGATAGTGAAGCTGGTGAAGGTGATGATGGTGATGATGGTGATGGTGGTGAAGCTGGTGAAGGTGGTGATGATGGTGATGATGGTGGTGATGGTGGTGAAGCTGGTGAAGGTGGTGATGATGATGGTGATGGTGATGGTGGTGGTGATGATGATGGTGATGATGATGATGACAGTGGTGAGGGTGGAGATGGTGAAGGTGATGGTGATGATGGTGGTGATGGTGGTGAAGCTGGTGAAGCTGGTGAAGCTGGTGATGGTGATGATGACAGTGGTGAGGGTGGAGATGGTGGTGAAGGTGGTGAAGCAGGTGATGGTGATGAT
>NW_028013010.1:0-795 GCF_054177405.1 Leptonychotes weddellii
AATATTTGTTCTTCCAATCCATGAGCATGGAACGTTTTTCCATTTCTTTGTGTCTTCCTCAATTTCTTTCATGAGTATTTTATAGTTTTCTGAGTACAGATCCTTTGCCTCTTTGGTTAGATTTATTCCTAGGTATCTTATGGTTTTGGGTGCAATTGTAAATGGGATCGACTCCTTAATTTCTCTTTCTTCTGTCTTGGTGGTGGTGTATAGGAATACCACTGACTTCTGTGCATTGATTTTATATCCTGCCACTTTACTGAATTCCTGTATGAGTTCTAGCAGTTTTGGGGTGGAGTCTTTTGGGTTTTCCACATAAAGTATCATATAGTCTGCAAAAAGTGAGAGTTTGACTTCTTCTTTGCTGAGTCGGATGCCTTTTATCTCTTTTTGTTGTCTGATTGCCGAGGCTAGGACTTCTAGTACTATGTTGAATAGCAGTGGTGATAGTGGACATCCTTGCCATGTTCCTGACCTTAGGGGAAAAGCTCTCAGCTTTTCCCCATTGAGAATGATATTCACTGTTGGTTTTTCATAGATGGCTTTTACGATATTGAGCTATGTACCCTCTATCCCTACACTGTGAAGGGTTTTAATCAAGAAAGGATGCTGTACTTTGTCAAATGCTTTTTCTGCATCTATTGAGAGGATCATATGGTTCTTGTTCTTTCTTTTATTAATGTATTGTATCACATTGATTGATTTGTGGATGTTGAACCAACCTTGCAGCCCAGGAATAAATCCCACTTGGTCGTGGTGAATAATCCTTTTAATGTACTGTTGGATCCTATTGGC
>NW_028013011.1:0-795 GCF_054177405.1 Leptonychotes weddellii
ACATCTACTTACAACGTGGTTTACTGAATATTCTAAGCCCACTGCTGAGATCTACTGATCAGAAAAAAAAGATTCCTTTCAAAATATTGCTGCTCCTTGACAATGCGCCTGGTCACCCAAGAGGTCTGATGGCGATATACAACAAGATTAATGTTGTTTTCACGCCTGCTGACACAACATCCATTCTGCAGCCCCACAGATCAAGGAGCAATTTCAACTTTCAGGTCTTATTATTTAATAAATACATTTCATAAGGCTATAGCTGCCTTAGACAGTGATTCCTCTGATAGATCTGGGCAAAGCAGAATGAGAAACTTCTGGAAAGGATTCACCATTCTAGATGCCATTAAGAACATTTGTGCTTCGGGGCGCCTGGGTGGCTCAGTCGTTGGGCGTCTGCCTTCGGCTCGGGTCATGATCCCAGGGTCCTGGGATCGAGCCCCGCATCGGGCTCTCTGCTCGGCGGGAGGCCTGCTTCACCCTCTTCCATTCCCCCCTGCTTGTGTTCCCTCTCTCGCTGTCTCTCTCTCTGTCAAAAAATAAATAAAATCTTTAAAAAAAAAAAAAAAAGAACATTTGTGCTTCATGGGAAGCATGGGAAGAGGTCTAACTATCAACATTAACAGGAGTTTGGAAGAAGTTGATTCTAACCTAACCCTCATGGATGCCTTTCAGCTGAGGGGTTCAAGACATCAGTGGGGGAAGTAACTGCAGATGTGGTGGAAACAGCAAGCAAACTAGAAGCGGGGCCTGAAGATGGGACCACATTGATGCAATCCCATGGTAAAACTTTAA
>NW_028013012.1:0-795 GCF_054177405.1 Leptonychotes weddellii
ATACAAAACCACAAATTACCTGAGAAAAAACAGAAGCCTTTTCCCTCAGGGAATCGGGTGGTCACTGCTCTGTTCCCGTATTTTGTTTTACGTAATTTACGAGGCTAGCAATCACACCGTAATCCCCTCCCACTGCAGGTAACCCTCGCCCCGCCAGTCGGGTCTCCCGGTCCGCGTGAGCCAGCTCCTCCAAGGAGAAGTCCAGCTCTGGCTCCGCCCAGCTTCCACCCACTGTTTGGCCCAGAGCAGCTCCTCCAATAAGTACCTTGGTTGTGAGCCGTTCCTGCCGCACAGGAGATGCTAAAGACTTGCCAAACCGCCTCACGAGCTAGGACTCTGAATCAGCAGAGGCCGCAGGTTGAAAAGAACAAACGGGGAGGGCCCCGACTCTTGCGAGCCTCCCCGCGGACGACTGCACTGGTCTACCTAAGTTCCTCACTCCACGGCGGGACGGGCTTCGCCGCGCTTCCGACCTGGGACTCCGGAAGGAACCGGGGCCGAGGCGGACGTGCCCGAGCGGCCCCGCGGTCCCGGCCTGGCGCTGCCCGGGCACGCGCGCCTGCTCCCGCGCGCAACTGGCCTTGGGAGGGCCGCCAGAGCCCGGGCGCGAGCGCGCGTGGGGCCGGCACGCGGGGTCTGTCAGCCCCGGCCGAGGGGCAGGCCCCGGGCGGGAGGTCCGCGCGCCGCGTCGGCGAACCGCGGGACCCACGACGCCCCTCTCCCAGGCCGGAGCCGCGCAGGGCTCCCGGCGCGGCCTCGGCCCGAGTAGGAGCCGCCCTGAGGATAGCGTCCTTC
>NW_028013013.1:0-795 GCF_054177405.1 Leptonychotes weddellii
GGGCACCCTGTATTCTATCTGCAGCCCTTCCTCCAGCCGGTTCGTCTCACCCAGGCCAAGGCCATCTCTTTCCACATCTGCTGAAAACCCTTTGCAGGCTCTGCACCAGGGCCACCTTGTTCTCTGGCTCTGGCCGCACCCCTTCCCGACACCCCCAGACCACCCAGCGGAGGCCAGGTGCCCACGTGGTGGGGGTTGGGGCTGTATTTCCTGCCACCGTGGAGGATGGCCGTGTCTGGGCAGCGAAGGCCATGGAGGTGACGCTGCTGACTGAAGGGGCGGCGCTGATGGGGCAGCTTTGGGCATCCTCGAGGTCACCGTGCCCTAGATAAGGTGGGGGGCCGGTCACCAAGTGGCAATGACCAGGCCACCCACACAGCACTTCTGGGGTGCGGGTGAAGGCAATTGAGCCAGATGGGGTCTTGGGTACCACCTGCGGAAGGGACCTGGGTCCCCCAGACCCATTCTGAGTTGGCTAGCTCTGCCTCAGACCCGCAGATGGGACTCAGATCCACTCTCGGGCCTGAGTCCAGGAAGGGGCCCACGCAGGGGGTTGGGCACCACGGCCTCGCCTCCCAGCTTCCTGGGGGCTCGGAGGGCACGAAAATGCCCACGGCAGTCATGAGACATGTAGTCGCCCCTCGGACCAGCCTGAGCCCAGAGTCCCGGGCAGCTGCTGACTGTGGGCGAGGCGCTCTCTCGGGAAGGCTGTGATCTATGAATAACGGAAGGCCCTTCGTCTTCAATTTCAGGATGCAACGTGATGAAGGTGCTGCTCTCGGGCTTCAAACACGC
>NW_028013014.1:0-795 GCF_054177405.1 Leptonychotes weddellii
CCTGAAAGTCGACTAATACCTTTGTCAAGTCAATTAAAACTGGTAGGTTGGGCTGAGGCAATGGGGTGTGGGGATTTCGCAGAAAGGAAATGGCCAGTGATATGCATCTTCTGTTGGTATTTACAAATCTTTGTGCGTGTATTTTTCAGCAAAAGCCATTAAAACCAAGAATCCAAATATACAGAATAAACCTCAGAGAGGGGCTTAAAAGGAATCAGTGTTAAAACAGAATTTTCAAAATACACAAATTAATTGCACTGCTCACTTAAAAAGTAATCCTTTTTAATGAGGGCAAAAGGTTTTTTATAGTGTTAAAATTATTTTAAAATATTTAATCTTACCTTTTTTGGTTTTTAGAGATGCTGTAAAATACGTGAGCTTACTACTTGCCTCTGAATATAATGTATAAATAACGCACATGGCAGCATGCTTAGATTTCACACATATGATGTGTGATCAAAAATATCCGGAGTTTATTGTTCTAGGGGAGATTTTTCAAAATACACGTAACTTTACCCATCTACAAGCTCTGTGAGAGGAAACAGGGTATGCAGCTGTGTGTTTTGGACAATAAAAACTTCCCAGGTATTTTTGACACAATCCTCCCCTCCTTTGCTCTCCCCCGTGGAACCACCAGGGCCTCGCATGCTCAGGGCACTTAGTCGGAACTACTGAGAAAGAAACGCGATCCTGTCACGTCCTTGCTGACTGACCAGCGGTAGGCATACTACCTGGCATTCGCACCTAACCGTAGCAACATCACATTTTAAAAACTGTCAAAAAGCACTTTCACGT
>NW_028013015.1:0-795 GCF_054177405.1 Leptonychotes weddellii
GAAGCCACGCGACGTTCCGTGGGGCCACAGGGAGTCACGCCTATACGGGCAAGTCCCAGAAGCAAGGTCCCACCGCGGCTTCTCGGACGTTCACAGGCACTCCCGGACACTGGGCTACGGGGTGGGAGCGACCCTCCACGGACCCGGCTTGCCCCCCTCCCCGCACTCCCACTCCTGTCGCCCAGATTTCGTCTCCTGCATCTCGTAAGGCTCATTCGTTCCCTCCGTGAGCAGCCCGCCCTGGAGTCCCTATCATGTGCCGGGCATCGTGGAGGGACATCGCAGTGACCAAAGCCACCGTTAAATCGTTCCCTAATGACCTCATGACGGTATCTGTGCTCCAAAGGAGAAGTCCGGGGGCGAGGAGAACGCACGTCAGGGTCAGAAGCGGAGAGTGGTGGGGTTTCCCAGATTACCCACCCTTGAAGCTTTTCGCACCTCTGCCCACAAGTCAGGCAACGGGGCAGAGACAGCAAGGCAAAGTAGTTCCAGATGGGGCCGAGGGGGCCTTCGGTCTCTGGCGCCCGACATCTAATTAGACCGCTGTTTACCCACGGATTTAAGCGCTGCCAAAATGCCAGGGACCTTGCTCGCCCCTACCCCACACAACCTGGTCTTTGCCACACGGACGAACTGCCAGTATCCTGATTCCCGTGAGCCTGCTCCTTGACGGCTGAGCTCTCAGCCCACGGAGCTCAGCAGGTTTTCAGGTGAATCAGAACCGCCCCCCCCCCCACCGAGGGGGGGGGCAAGATAAAGACACACTGTCCCAGGCTCTACCTTCCTGGATTCTGA
>NW_028013016.1:0-795 GCF_054177405.1 Leptonychotes weddellii
CTAGCTGGCCACATCCTACATTGGCTCCTCTCTACAAAAAGGACTGACTCTGCCAGAGACATATACCATCAGAAAAGTGAGAATATCATCATACTTGTATCTTGTTTAGTTTCTGACATAGGAAAATTCTCTAGTCCCCGCCTCTCCACTTCACATTCTCTTTAAATGTGCTAGAACAAACATGAGTAAAAAAAGGCGCCCTCCCTAATGCATATCATATACAGTATCCTCACTTCTTCAAAGCACGTTCACTGTCTTTAGAGTAGTGAAACCAGCTCCAAAACTTTGTTAAAAATCAATTTTTTCTCTCAACAAATATTTATGGAGCACCTACTGTGTGCCAGGATCTTTTATAGGAGCTGGGACCACATGAATGAATAAAGCAAACAAATAGCCTACTCCATGAAGCTTGTGCTCTTGTGGGAAAGAAATGTAACAAAATAAGAAAAATATGGTAAGTCATATTGTTCTAGAGACAAATAAGGCATGGAAAGGAAGTGGGTAAGGCTATCTGTGTGTAATATCTAAATAAAGAAGTAAGGGGTGGCCTCTCTGAGAAGGTGACATTTTTACAAAAATCTGAAGAAGTTAAGGGAGAGAACTATGCAATACTCGGGGAAAAGATGACTCTAAGCAGAGGGAACATCAAGTTTAGATGGCCTCAGGCATAAAAATGCCTGGGGTGTTTGAGAAATATCAGGGAAGCCTGAGTGGCTAAGGCAGAGTAAGCATAATGCAGAAGAAACAGAGTAGGATGGGCTTCTAGGTCTTTTTATGGACATTGGTTTTTTTTTT
>NW_028013017.1:0-11610 GCF_054177405.1 Leptonychotes weddellii
ACCACATCTTCTTTATCCAGTCATCTGTCGATGGACATCTTGGCTCTTTCCACAGTTTGGCTATTGTGGACATTGCTGCTATAAACATCGGGGTGCACGTACCCCTTTGAATCCCTACTTTTGTATCTTTGGGGTAAATACCCAGTAGAAGTAGCACGAGCTTTGTAAACATTCGAATAGTACAGTTGATGTTTGAACAATGCAGGGGTTAGGGGCACCAATCCCCCCCGCAGTCTAAAATCCACACTTTTGACTCCCCAGAAAGGTAACTATTTAATAGCCTACTGTTGACCAGAAGCCTTACAGATAACATAATCAATTAACACATATTTTGTATGTTATGTGTATTCTATCTATACTGTATTCTTGTAATGAAGTGAGCTAGAGAAAAAGTATTAAGAAAATCATAAGACAGAGAAAATACATTTATAATACTGTATTTATTGAAAAAAAAAACACATGTAACTGGACCTGTACAGTTCAAATCCAGGTTGTTCAAGGGTGAACTGCATGACATTTACAGATAAAAATTTAGTTACTTTTTGATTTCCAATACCACAACCTTTTCCAGGGATGACCATACTGAGTTTGGATTAGATCTTTGTCTAGCACCCAGTGACCCAGTGTATGTGGAGAATGGATGGCATCCTAAAAGCCCAGCCCAGCACTGATGTGTCAGAAAGTATTGTAGGGAATCCATTTCATAACTCATAACATTCTTCTAAAATTCCCATTTTCTCTCCTCTTCAATTCTCCCATATCTTGAGCACAGACGCTCAAGTTTCCCTCACTAAAAGCCCCCAAGTCCTCTCTAACATCCAGACAGTGTGGCTTCTTTGTCTCTTTCTCCCTTGCCACCCCCACCTCCCACCTGACTCAAGTCTGGTCCTGGTTGTGAAGCCTGAGCCTCCCTCGCTGCTTTGCTAGTTTTCTCTATCCTTTACCCAATCCTGGGATTCTCCTTTCCAGAGGAACTCACCTAGGAACAAAAGCTTCTCCTTTTTCCCCAGCTGTTTCAGTTCTAGCCCATTCTGTTGGTTTTGTACAGGGAAGAGGGAAGAGGCTATAAAGCTTAAAAGGCAAACACATAATTCTCTTGGTAAGGAGTGTAAGTAGAGGAAATGGAGAAGAAAGCAAACACATGCATTAGTAAATCTCAACCCATTACATATCGTGAAGATTCCCCCCTCCCTTTTTATTGTGTAGAACCACAGTATGTATTGCTCTATGATGACCTGTTTTCATTTAATAGTGAATAGTCAACATCAGTTTTGGTTAGTGCATATAATTGTATCTTTTTCAATTTTTGCTTTCTGACATTTTTGTTGTTTGCTTTCTGACATTTCTGTTGTGTGGCTAGTCAGTGATATATTTAACCACCCCCTTATTGCCTTTTATGACATATATTTTGATTTCTCTTTCTCTTTCTTTTTCTCTCCTTCTGTCTTTCTTTCTCTTGGTTTCTGCCTCAATCTCTCTGTCTGTCTCTCATTATTTATGAGTTGCTGTTAAGGTCTTTGTAAATATTTTAAACCTTCCATATTGAAATATAACACACAGAAAAGTACACACAAGTTCATCATTCAATGAACACATCTGTATAACTACCATCTGGAACCCAGAAAGTTAATGTCATGTTGAAAGCAAATAAATAAAAATCCCTGATTCCCACAGAGCAGGGGACTAAGTTTGGAGGCATGAGGTGGAGAAGAACAGAACTATCCTTCTATAACTCCAGAAGCGTTGGAAGAGCGCTGCTTATGTGCCAGGGGTGTTTATTTAGGAAAGACTGTGTGAGGAGAAACAGCCAATGGAATCTAGGCTTTCAAGGAGCACCTCCCAAAGAACCCTAATATATGATGCTGGACTCCCCTCCCCTTACACAGACCTCAGGAAACTGAGAAGCCAGACACCAGGACCTGAGAAGCCTGCGTGAGCTTGGCCAGTCTGGAAGGTCTAGAAGTAACTTTTGTGTTTGATTTTCATTCATTCATCCAATAAATAGTTACTGAACATCTATTTTGTTCCAGACACCATCTCTATCATGTTGGAGTTTACAGCAGAAAGGGAGAATAAATGATAAAAACCCAATAAATAAATGTAAAGGTGCACAGCTATGAAGGGTACTAGATGCTCTGACATCCTGCAATATACCCATTTTACCTGGTCAGGGAGATCAGAAAGGAGTTCTCTGAGAAAGTGCAGATGGATCTCAAGGTTGAGTAGGAGTTAATTATAGAGCAGCAAGGGAAGGCTTCTCCAGGCTGAGGCAAGAGCACAGCCAGGAACTCTGTGGGAGAGGGGGCCTGGAAGGAGTAAGGAGCTGAAGGGAGAGAGTGCACAGTAAGACAGAAGGGCAAGAGTACCTGATGCGTACTGCTACAGGTGGGAAAGGATGGTGTTGCTGGAGATATTCATTCAGCCAAAGGGAGCTGTTGTAAGGTTTCAAGGGGGCAGGTGGCAGTTACTATATTATTTGTGCCTCTTAAAGTTTATTTTTCTCTGCAAAATAAATTCATATTTTTAGTGCATATAAAGGATAATCTAAAACAACTGCCCAGTAACATTAATTTACCTGGTTCTTTCCTACCCTGTCCTGTGTAGCTGCCCAGTTCTGGGTCTAGTTTATATAGCTATCATATGACAGCTCAGGCCATTCTGTGAGTAAGGGTGCCTTCAAGCGCCAGCATCGGGTGGTCTTTGCTCGCAGCTGGTGCTCTCATCTCTAAAACTGATGGGTTAGAAAAGCACAGAATATTCAGTTTCAGGACATTTTAAGGCTAATCAAAAGTTCTACCATGTTTTGTTTTTTGTAGTTAAAAAAATCTTGATGTATCATTTTTCATGTAAAATAATCCAGATTTCCTGACTTCTGATCCCTCTACACTACTTACAGAGGACTTATTGGGAATGAGTTAAAGGGAATGGTGAGTCCAGAACATGAAGCAAACCCCTGGGAGATTGGGGACAGTGTTCTTGGACGTGCTGAGGTGCTGTTTTCCTGGGCTGTTCCATGAGTCTGCTTTCCCACAGTTTTTCTGGAATAGAAAAATCTACTGAGTTGAATCCTAATCCCACTTCCCTGTGTAGAATAGTTTTTAATAATGTTTTCTCTCAGGAAAATGTCTATGCCAAAATTATTCATAAGTAAGGCTAATACACACAAATAGACCTCATAATATTTCCAAATTTAAGAAATAAACATATAGTCAAATATTAAGTTTTTATTTTAAAATGCATTATACATATATTGTCTATGAATGTATAATATGATTAAATACCCATAAGAAAAAGGACTCAGATCTATTCTTAACATCGACAGGGAAGGACAGAGGGAATTGTCCTTTATTTATTGAGAGCTTACTATGTGCTGGGCACTGTGCTAGTTGCTTTACATGTGATGCCTCTCTTATCTGAGCGATGAGATGACTGATCTGAACTGCCTGGCAGGTGTGGGAGGAGCAATAGCTAAGTTTATGCTAAAACTGGGACTCTCAAGTCAGACAGGCCCATTTATTGGTGTTATGACGTCAGACAAGTTGTATGATCTCTTTACCCAGAGGGATGGTATCTGATAAAACTGCCTGAAATAGTGCCCAGCACATATTAGGTCCACAATCCATGAAGCCATTGTCCTGTCCCTGGTTGGAGGGGCTATGTCTGTAAACCTGAAAGCCACTTAGAGTAAGAGAGTGACAATCATATCAGATAAAGACTATTAAGGGATTCTCATGGTTTGAAATTTTATAGCTCTAAAGTAAAATGCAATGAGAGAAGGTTTTATTTATGGATCTGATTATGAAATGTGTACTGATGTTTCGAGTGACTATAGTCTACCAGCTTCTTCCACCTCCGTTCTCATGCCAGCTCTGCCATAGCACTTTCTCTAACATTGAATAAGCCACTTTGCCTCTTTGGGCCCCAGTGTCCACCTCTATAAAATTAGGAAGTTGGATGAGACAATCACCAAGGGCCGTTTCTAGCCCTGACAGTCTGTACTTCCAATTCTTTGACTCTTCCTCAAAGTTCAGACGGTGTAGCTTTCCAAGAGAATGGAAATGGGGTAGAGGTTTGATAGCTAACTGGTGGCCTCCCTTAAGGGGACATAGTCAGTGGGGCACCTAGATTAACAGCTCTTCCCCTGGGGCTCAGTGCTTGACAATAAGGGAGAATCTAGGCCAGGTCTTTAGACGGAAGGTAGCTGGGGAAAATGTCACAATCAGATGTCATTCCTTGTCACTGGAATGTAAGCATCTCCACCCTGTTGATGGTTGCAGATGGCACAATTAGCAAGTTGGCTGTGTGGGACAGGTGGGTGATGCAGCAAGGCATCCTTCCCCACAGCGGGGAAAAGGGGTGGAATAGTATGTGTGGCTCCAAAGGGCTGAGAAAAGCAGACAGTGGTTAATATTCTCAGAGATCCTCATGGCCAGCCCTGTGTCCAACCCACATTCACGTTCTGCTGGGAGATGTGTTCATCTTAACCTACTAGACAGAAGGTTTATAGGAGAGGGAAATTAGGTCCTATCTGATTTGATGTCCCCAGAGTCTAGTACAGGGTAGGACTCAATATTTTCTTACCAAATAAAGAAATGAATCCTCCTTATTTATATGTGTATCTTATGGGAACTTCCTGTATTTTTTTTTTAATCCAGTCTGATTACCCAGGGAACAGCAAAGACTCAGAGGCATAGTTTCTATGGACTTCTCAAACAGAAAAAGGTCAAGCTAAATACTATCAACTGTTCATTGAACCTGTCTCAGTGTTAAACCCTCCATATATCCCACCTCTGACCACCAGGCTCAGACAGAGCCCTGCTCCAGCTCTTCACCCTACCCTGCTTTATTTTTCTTCCTAGACTGCTTTACTACTAATACTACGTCACATATTTGTTTGTTTTGCCTTCCAACTAGATTGCTCTTCCAACCTCCTCAACAGATTGAAGATACAGTCCCAAATAGAGGAACCCACTATGAATTTATCACACAGCTGTGAATTGGTGTGCACTTTCCCTAACAAGTGTTTATTTTTAAACTTTCTCAGTTAAAATCTCTTCAAAGAAGCTTCAAAAGGGCCATAGCATTTCTGTGTTGTATCCTAAATGAAAGTTTTTTTCCTTATCTTTAGTGAAGTATGATTGACAAAAATTGTATATATTTAAGGTGTACAACATGATACCTTGATATATGTATTATGAAATGTTTACCAGAATCAAGCTGATTAACATATCCATGATATCACACAGTGACTGGTGTGTGTGTGTATTTCTGGGTGAGTACATGTAAGATGTACTCTTTTAGCAAATTTCAAGTACATAATATAGTATTAACTGCAGTCACCATGCTGTACATTAGATGCCCAAAACATTCATCTTATGATTGGAAGTTTGTACCCCTTACCAACATCTCCCATTTTCCACCTCCACCCCTCCCAGTCCCTGGTAACCACCATTCTATTCTGTTTTTATGAATTTAACTTTTTTAGATTCCACATAGGAGTGAAATCATGTATTGTTTGTTTTTCTGTGTCTGGCTTATTTCATTCAGCATAATATCCTCCAAGTCACCCATGTTGTAAATGGCAGGATTTCCTTCTTTTTATAGTTGAATAATATCTCATTGTGTACATATACACCACATTTTCTTTATCTCTTCATCCACTAACAGACAACTGGGTTGTTTCTGTATCTTGGCTATTGTGAGTAATTAAGTCACTTCTTAATTGCCCACACTAGCTGGTCAGAAAGGGTTTTTCTGTGGATTTTTTCCTCCCACTCATTTCCTATTTCCTGGCAAATATCTGCCCATGAATGAAGAGGTCTATGGAAAAGAAATCTCTATTCTTTATTTCTGGGTGGAGCTCCCTGACTATCCTTCCTCAGCCGGGATAGAGTTCTGACTCTGGAATAGGGAGAAGGTGAACTGTTGCTCTGTGCCCTTAGCTCAATCTCCTGCATCCTCAGGCCCATGTCTTGATACACATTCACATTCCTGCAGGAGTCTTAAAAAGAACCAGGGCTTCTTCATGGTTCAGGGTGGGGTAAGGAGAGAAATCCTCACCCTTTCTTTACAACATACTCACATATTTTAAGAAGGCTAAGTTAGGCTTCCTTGTATCAGGAAAAACCAAATTCACTTATTATAACTATAAAGTTTCATCAGAATTGTATTTTAAAATCACTCTTTTTAAAGAACTATTATACTTTTAATGGGGAGTTTGGCAGATATATTTGAGGGGGGGAACGAACTCTTAATATAAGAAATAATGGGAAATATTCAGGTTAATATAAATTCAGTTTATATAATCCTTGCCCTGCTTGAGCCCACTGAATCATGGACATGAAACCACCACTAATATCAATCCCACTATACTTTTCATTATTTATAATTCTCATAAAAGTAAGTTTAATTTTTCCAGCCATTAAGAATCATTTCCTTCTCTGAACTCCCACAAAATTAAAATCATTAATTCAATTAGAGAGTATATGCCATCCTTTATGTGTTAAAAGCAAAGAGTTGTAGACCTCTTACCTATATCACCTTATATCACCAACTCTTTTGCATTATTTTCATATTATCATCCCTCTAATGCTGTAGAAGCTTTTCACTCCCAGATCCCTCTTACTTTGCACATCTTTACATCTCGCTGTTAAATAGTGTAGCTGTGAATATGTATCTCTGCTCCTCTACAACCACTGTTCCCATCTCCTCCTTTGTTCATTTGCATTGTTCAAACTTGACTTCCAGACATTTACACTTTGGTTTCACAGAGAATAGCCTCTCCTAGAATAATCTCTGTCCACCTCATGTTGAAGTTGGTAGAGGACTTGTCTGTTGGGCCTTGTAGATGGTAATTTTATAAGACCATCTTTGAAGATAAGGGTGGTTTCTGAATCTCTCTGAATCCACCCTCTTACCTGGTGCAATACTTTACACATAGAATGGGTTTCATAAATGAGAGAGAATGAGACACACTTACCCCTCATTCTTCTGCCATCTTTATCCTTAGAAGTATCCACATTTAGCCTCAGTTGAGTCTAACAAAGAAAATAGAACAACAAGACGTCTATAATATCAGTTCTCCTCTGTGACCAGGAAATCTTGCTAGGCAGAATGATGCCATTAAAATACCAAAACATGGGCAGCATAGAGTATTTGAGATAATGACTATTAATAGGGAAGATATAAAAAAGAAGTCATCACTAAGAAGAATACATATACTATTTCCTTGGATTATGGGTCAGTTTCCAGGGAACATGTCCATCTGGGTGATTTGTGTTCCCAAGATGCTTGGGGAAGATGTCTGACTGAGGTTCCCTAGGGATATTGTAGGAGGTACCATATATGGCAGGGAGGCTGGATCTCCAAAAGCCTGTGATTCTATGCTTCATGAATGTGATTTAGGTTTTACCAAGATTTAGGGATGTGTGTGTGTTATCTGTGTGTGTGTGTGTCTGTATACAATATGTTCACATATGTACATATACATGTAAATATATGTATATAATCTTTACTGAAATATAATTCACACTTCATACAGTTCATCTATTTAAAGTTTACAATTCAATGTTTTAGTATTCACAGAGCTGTATAATTATCACTGTAATCTAATTTTAGAATATTTCATCACTCCAAAATGAAATCCTGTGAAATCATGAAACCATTAGCAGTCACACCCCACCCATTTCCCCAAGCCTTAATTTCTGTTCCCATAGATTTGGCTATTCTGGACATTTTACAGAATGGAATCATACGGGGGTGCCTGCGTGGCTCAGTCGGTTAAGTTTCTGACTCTTGATTTTGTCTCAGGTCATGATCTCAGAATCATGAGATCGAGCCCCATGTTGGGCTCTGCACTCAGTGTGGAGTCTACTTGAGATTCTCTCTTTCCCTCTCCCTCTGCCCCTCCCCTCCACTTGTGCACACTCCCTCTCTCTAAATAAATAAATAAATAAATAAATAAATAAATAAATAAATAAATAAAATCTTAAAAAAAAAAAGAAATGGAATCATATAATATGTGGTCTTTTGTGACCAGCTTCTTTCACTTAGCATAATGTTTACAAGGTCTATCCATGTTGTAGCATGTATCAGAATTTCATTTTTTTTTATGGTAAATACATATTCCATTGTGTCAGTATACCACTTTGTGTTTATTCATTCATCAACTGATGGACCTTTGGATTGTTGCCACAATGTGGCTACTGTAAATATGCTGCTACAATGCATACATGTACAAATTTTTGAGTAGATGCATATTTTCATTTTGCTTGGTGATATTTTCATTTTGGTAGAAGTGGTTTGGTGGATCAAATGGTTACTCTATGTTTAACTTGAGGAACTGCCAAACTGTTTTCCACAGTGGCTGCACCATGTACATTTCCACCAGCAATGTATTGAGGGTTTCAATTTCTCCATGTTTTCCCCAACATTTGTTATTGCCTATTTCTTTTCTTTTCTTTTTTTTTTATAGTCATGCTAATGGGTATGAAGCACTATGTCATTGAGGGTTTGATGTTCATTTCCTTGATGACCAGTGATTTTGAACATATTTTTATGTGCTTGCTGGCCACTTGTGTATCTTCTATGGAAAAAAAAAAAATCTATTCAGATCCATTGTCCATTTTTAAATTGTAACATCTTTTTATTATTTAGTTAAGTGTTCTTTATATATTTTAGATTCAAGTCCATTTTGAGATATATGATTTACAAATATTTTCTTTTATTCTGTGGGTTATTTTTTCACATTTTTTGAGGTTCAAAAAATTTTTTTATTTGAGTATAGTTGACACACAATGTTACATTAGTTTCAGGTGTACAATATAGTGGTTCAACATCTCTATATGTTATACTGTGCTCAATACAAGTGTAGCTACCATCTGTCATCATACAATATGATTACAGTATCATTCACTATATTCTCTACGCTGTGCCTTTCATCTCTTTGACTTATTCATTCCATAACTGGAAGCCTGTATCTCTCACTCCCCTTCACCCATTTTTCCCATCCCCTAAACCCCCTTCTCTCTGACAGTCATCAGTTTATTCTCTGTATTTATAGGTATGATTCTGCTTTTTGTTTGTTCATTTGTTCATTTTTTGTTTTTTAGATACAACATATGAGTGAAATCTCAATCAGACTTATTTCATTTAGAATAATACACTCTAGGCCCACCCATGTTGTCACAAATGGTAAGATCTCATCTTTTTTATGGCTGTGTAATATTCCATTGTGTATATACATTCCACTACACACACAAACACACAGACGTAATTTTTATCCATTCATCTATCAATGGACACTTAGTTGTTTCCATATCTTGGCTATTGTCAATAATGCTGCAATAAACATGGCGGTGCATATATCTTTTCAAATTAGTGTTATCATTGCCTATGGACATCTTTTCACTTTCTTCATGGTATGATTTGCAGCACAAAAGTTTTTAATTTTTATGAAGCCCAATTTAACTATTTTTTTTTATTGCTTCTGCTTTTGGTGTTGTATCTAAGAAACTGTTGACTAATTTACTTCTATGTTTTCTACTGAGAATTTTATAGTTTTAGCTTTTGGGTTGTAATCTATTTTGAGTTAATTTTTATGTACAGTATGAAGAATGATATATTTTAATCTTAATTTCACCTGTGTACTCTTATGAACATTATTATACAAATTTATCCTTTCATCTTTCTGTATATATATCTAATGCTGACACTATTATCACAGTTCTATATTTATTTATTTCATTGTTCTACCTCAATCTATAATTTTCTCTCTCTTTCTCTTTCTCACTCTATTTCTATCTTTATAATTTGAATCAATTATTAGAACCAGAAGTAACTTCAGAATTTACCAGTTCAACTGAGACCCAGAGAATTTAAGTGATTTTGCTGGAGGCCACACAAATTTTAATGTCTTCTTTGTGTTAATAAAAGAGATTTATAATGAATAAAGGAATTTTACAGTAATAAGTTAACCCCAAGATTATATTTTGGCAAAAACATATATATAATAAGGTTCCAGTCTCTAAACTGGAAGGTAGTTTACCTCTGAAACCCACAGCAAACAAGTAATTCAAACATAAAAGAGGAATCTATATCTTTATATTCAGTTTAGTTAGTGAAATCTCATCTTCTTTCTAGCCAACTTATATCTACTGAAGTCTTTCTTGGTATCCTATCAGGCAACCAACTCTTTTAATTGGCTCCTGGGACTTACTACTAGACTGATTTTCATAACGTCATTCAACAAACATTTAGTGGACACTTTCTAGGAACATGGCTTTCTGCTAGACACAGTCTTCTGCCACCAATATGCTCATCATCTAGTGAAAAAAACAGACCCATTGGTAAAGATGTGCGTTATTTGTAGGTCCCATAAAAGAAAACAGTTGGGGCCCCAGTGTGGCTCAGTTCACCTGGGGCAATGGTAATAGTAGAGCTAAGTGAGGCTTATGGAGACCTTGGAGTGATACTAATTCTAGCAGATGTCTGGCACACAGGGGAATGGGGTGGGTGGGGAGAGAGGGTCAGGAGACAGTGTTCTGAGCAGAGGAAAGAATTCTGAGAAAAGGCATCAGACATGAAGCACCAACTTACAATGGGAGCACATAACTGAGCAGCAGGTGTGGCAAAAGGTTTCTCTGTAACCAAAGACAGCTTGGCATTTGATGTATCTTTGCCAGCAAACCCCTTTTACACTTCTCTAAATCACTGGATATTGATAACCCAACGAGGCTACACTGATTATATTCTACAAGGCTGAGCATCTGATGAAGCAGGACTGTCCATTCGCCATGGTGACAACTGTCAGAGTTTACTGTGATTAAAAGAGTAGTTGGTTTAGTTCTGCACTAGACTCAGAGTATTACTGTTTGATGGTATGAATGTTACAAGATAGTCAGTAACACTTTCAGAGGCCCCAAATTCTCTGTATAAGCAGGAGTACGAGTTGTCTAGCCTAGCTTTTATTCTGCTGAGGAAACGTACATATATTACTATTAAATTTAATTGAGGCAACATTATCAAATTTGCAAAATGTGAAAAAGAGTTAAAGTAGATATATAACTCTACTTTGGGTCTTATACCTACTTCCTGGTTTCTACACATTTTCTGTTCATGAATTTCCAACTCCAGCCTCTCTCTGTGTCCATCTACATCTTTACATCTCCTTGTATGTCCTTTTGATGTTCCCAATCACCATCCCTCTTGTGCTTGCTTCCTCTTTTATTTTTAATGTCTCTGTTAAAGGTGGTTGCAAACAGAACTGGGGAGTTCTTCTGATCTGTTTAGTATTAACTTTTCTTTGTTCTCTCTCACACAGAGAGGTGTTCTTATTTCTTTATCTATTAAACAGCCATTTGGTGACAATCTATGATAGTATTTTGTGCCTTTACCTTTACTCTAGTTGACACATTAGGTACTATGTGGTTTAAATACACATCTGACCCACTGAAACTGGACTTAAGGAGGACAACTCAGTAGTATCCTGGAGATAGGATAAAACCCTGATTACTCCAATTCTTTTTTTTTTTTTTATTCTTATGTTAATCCCCATACATTACATCATTAGTTCTAGATGAAGTGTTCCATGATTCATTGTTTGTGCATAAC
>NW_028013018.1:0-795 GCF_054177405.1 Leptonychotes weddellii
TTAACCTACCGAGCTACCCAGGCGCCCCGTGAGTCAGTGATTCTTAACCTGTTCCATTATTGGAAAGATTGATTTATCAACCTTCATTATACACTCATGGAATAAATGTGCACATGCATGTGTACATATACACACCCTTTATAAATTCTAGATGTACAAAGTCATTTAATATAACTGAGATAGATTATGTGTTTGTATATCCAAAAATGTATCCTGAAAATCTATATATTTAAATGAACATGTACTCAGTGAGCTTTCATTGTTATCCAAACATAAATGGTATTATGGGATATTCCAAGCAAATATGAGACCAGAGCTCTGCCCTTATTTTATTTGCACATGATTAAGGCAGTTCCTTTCTCAAGATATAGAATCCCTTATCTTTTCATTCCTCTTGATTCTTTTTAGAAGCCAATGCTGAAAAAAGAAGTATATTAAAATAAGAGAAAATTTAAATGCAGTTTGCAAAAGGCATCTGTATCACACACAAAATGCTTTATTACCTTAATATAAAAATCAATCAACCTTTGAAAAAAATCAATGACATGTTAAAAGCCCTCTCTCAGAGGATCTTATGACTAAATTTGTTTGTTTTGGTGCTTTATCCTAAAAATAGCTAAGAAAGGGGAACTTAACCTGCATTCCTTTTATGGATGATGTTTCACAGTCAATATGAGCAGACATAATACTAAAGATTCTTAAGCATCTCATATGTTATGGACCATTGGCATTTAAGAAGCATGCATGATCCTCTGGATCTGATATAATCTCTTAAACAGGTAGGTCCTTCACTCT
>NW_028013019.1:0-795 GCF_054177405.1 Leptonychotes weddellii
AAGTGGTACTAAGCATTAGGTACCAGCATTGAAGCCAGGTGGCAAGACAAGCAGAATCTTTTTGACTCCTAAAAACTCTGCCTTACAGTTTTCAACCCCCACTGTAGAGACCACAAGCCCGAGACACAGAAATGGAGATTACCTACAGGAGAGGTTTGCATTTGCAGCCTCCAAGTTGGACCTGTGCTCCCGGCTTCCATGCTGCGGTACGGGCGGCGGCCTCTTATTTGTGGATTGATTTCTTCACCCTCTGCACATCCTCTCTTTGTCTTAACATACCCATTTTTTGGCCTCAAAATACGAACACTTTTGCCTCCCCCTTCCACCCCTGCCTTTTCCCGTTTTCTGGGAGAGCTTTCCAAGTTCTTTCTACATATTATCGGTTCTATTTCCCAGGGTCTAGTTCATGGGCTTCAGTGAGGACTTCGGGTGTCCCGTTTTAATCGCAGCCTCCAGCTCTCCTGGCTCCCTGCCTCTGGGTCTGTGGCCTCTCTACGCCCCTTCCAGTTGCCTTTTCATCCCCTCATGCTCTCACAGTTGAGCTTTCCGCTCCGGTTTCTAGGAGGCCAGGCATTCCCAGATCCTACTAGAGATATAAAGCATTTCATCATATTTTGTTAGTGAATCATTTTCAAAGGCATGTTCATCTTCTGCATCTTTAGGGTACTGTTCTCTTGACCTTTGGCCCGTTTTTTTCCTAGGCCTCCTGTTGAGGTTATTGTTCACTAATCCTTAGGTAAGTTCCCTCCGGATTTAGGGTTTGCCAATAGATTTTTGTGGCCCTGCTGTACAGAA